>NW_010106480.1:0-29979 GCF_000699245.1 Pterocles gutturalis | reverse complement strand
AGCGGAACGTCCTCCTTCTCCCTGATGGTTCCACTTCATAGAATCCTAAAGTCCAGAAAAGAATTCAGTAAAAGCACTCCTGAAATAAGGGATCCCTCTGCCAAACTTATTTCCAGAATTATTTTTAACATCTCCACAAGCCACTGGGAGATTTCAAACCCATACATTAAACTAGGAGCAGCAGCAGTGCCTGTCCTGGGCATTGCACGTGTTGAGTTGAGTCTATTTCCTCACAAACTAATACAAAATAACAATGCTTCAAAGGGTTTGGGGGAAGAATCCCCTTTCAGATAATTAATGCAAAGTGGTCAAAAAAAAAAAAAAACCTTTCTTCACAAGTGTCATCCCATCCCCCTTCAGAAAGCATTAGTCTGACATCTGCTACTGCTGCTGCTCTGCCTGTTATTATTTGTCTTACAGCCTCTGCCCATTCTTTTGCTTCTACAGCTGCTGCTGGTGTTTCCTCTTGGTGTTTCCTGCCTGCCTGGCCTAAATTCCATCTGACACCCTCTTGCCCCTCTGGCTTTCTGCCCAGCTGGTTAAGAGCTGGCATTCAGTTGACTGCAGCGCTCATTTATGCAGTAGGAACATAAAATAATATTTGGGTTTAATTTTCTTTTGAGGAGCTCTTCAAGATCCTTTCATGAAGGTAA
Source organism: Pterocles gutturalis (assembly GCF_000699245.1). NCBI lineage: Eukaryota > Metazoa > Chordata > Aves > Pterocliformes > Pteroclidae > Pterocles > Pterocles gutturalis. Next base: position 29,326 of record NW_010106480.1, on the reverse strand, counting down.
CATATTATTTTTTCATGCTGACCCTTCAGTTTGATCTTTGATCTGCAGAGAATCTAGTACCCGTGTGAGAGTTGTCAATGACCGCAAGGACTGCAAAGAAACTCGTGGCAAATTTCCTGCTTCAAAAACCATGATGAGTTGGTTTGGTTGGGAAAAGTGTTGGAACAAACGGTTTTGTCCTTTCTGTTCAACAGTTTCACAGTCAAGATGACTGCACAATCTTTCTCCCCCAGCATACCTGGTATCTCTGCTTTTTGTAACCACTTGCCAGTAGAGGGAAGAAAAAACTGAAGAAGGAATCCAGGCTGTGCCGCCTTTCTTGTTCTTTCACCTTGGTGTACCTCTGAAAAACTCCAAAGAGGAAGCAGTCCATGTTGACTCCCTCCTTCACAGCACTCTAGGAGATGCTTACTTCAGGAAAAGATAGAACTTGTCGGGAGCTAATGGCTGTCTGGGCCTTTCTGTCAACAAAGATAATACTTATGAACTGGATGTACAGAAGAGGCAAGTAACTGAAAGTCAGTGTCTTCTGTTTAAGCTATTTCAAAATCTAGTGCTGAGTTTAACCATGATAAGGATGACATGACCCAGATCTTTTGTTTTTTAAGAACTGACGGATGAAAAATCCGCCTCTGTAAGATGAAACATTCAAAAGAGTTCAGAGCTTATGGCAACAGTTTCTCAGCAATTTTCCCATATTGCTGATCAATATGAGTTTTCTCTAGCTTTGTTAGATCACCTAGGAAATGTTCCTGTCTTCTGTACTAGCTCTGGTCCCTGCCAACATGCTGAAGAAGGTGGGGAACCTGCTGACCTGATTATTTGGGAAATACAACTGAAGCAATCACCTGTACTCTATTAATTGACAAAATAGACTTCTGATGTAATATTATCTTTTCAACTGTGAAATAGTGCCTATCCCATGTTGGGTTTTTCTAGTTGGGAACCAAAGTAAATCCTGGAGGAAGAACATCTTAGCTATGCTGCAAGTAACCTGATGTTGTCTTGTGCACAGAAAGAATGGCTTTCTAAAGAAGCTAGAGTGAAGCAATACATCTACAACTTGATGCTCCCCACTTTCCCATCATCTAGATGCTGAGTATCTCTTTGCACTGGATGGTTTTAAGATGTTGTCTTAGGAGATAATGTCGTGCAGTCTAGTAAGCATTTCTATGTAGATGAAAGTATTTCCTGAAGAGCATACTGGGACTGCTAGTATGGTACAGAGAATACCAGGGAAAGATTAAGTCTGAACTGAACATTAAGAGTGATATTCTAACTGAGGAATGGAGTCACAGAATTGTGGTCTACAAAATTGTGGCCAAGGCTAAAAACTGGAGACTCGGAAATTATAGGGAAATACCAGTAAATTAAAAGGAAAAGAGCTGTTACCCTCTCCCTTTCTCCTGAAGTTAGCTAGTTAGCTGTGTTGAGGGAGCTGAATGCAAGAAGAGAAACCGACCTGAAATGTGCAAATACCAGATTCTATACAGAAACTATTTCCAGGTGGAGGGATCAGTCTGTTCGGAGGCGCAAGGTTTGTTTCACGTAGCTGGCCTTGAATGATTATTCTCAATGTTTTGCTGTTATCCTGCCCACATCACGGTTAAGCAGTACTTAAAACATTCTCAGGACTAAGAAACTAGTCAATGTGGAAAAATAAGTTTTAACTTAAGGGGCAACAATTTGTAGCCTTCAAAGTATGAATCTTTATGTAATTTTATGTCAATACAATGCATTTGGGAAGGGCTGAAATAATATTTTGCCAAAAGATTACCTCAGTGTCTGCCACACTGAGATTTCTATCAAAATATAAAATACTGCAAAGAAAATCTAGATTTCAGGAATGTCGAGGAAAAACTGTTTAGTGGTAGTAGTGCCCTGCAGTCCTGCAGAGATGCTTCTGGTGAACTTCCACCAAAGCATTTCTTGGTGACTCTCCTCATCCTCCACTTAGTGTGTTCTTGGGCAGTGTCAGGACTGCAGAGGTAGGTGCTACACAGGAAATTATATTGCCTGTCACAAAAGGTAAGAAGGAGTACAAGAGGGGTTAATTTTAACTTCTTGGTTCATTCTTAGATGGTATCTTGGGAGTGTGCTTGACAATCTTAACTTGACACCTGTATATATATTTATTTTTATTGGAACAGGGAATTACATTGGATTTTAAGTGATTCTGTTTGGTTTGTAAAATGATATTTTGTTTACATTGGTTCTTCTGGTTTGTTTTCAAAATGTTGTTACAGTGAGTTCTTAAATATTTTAATTAGCAGCACATTAAAAAATACTGTTTTCAGGGAATTAAGTCATTTAGAACTAGTTAATGCCCTTCTGTATCACTTTAACCTGAATCTAGGCTGCTAATCCTGTTGAATAACAAAAACACTGAATTTCCCTCCCTGGTTGTACACTCAGAAAGATGCTTGCTAGTAAAGTGCACCTTCAATGTCAGTCAAGGGAAGAAAATCTAATTTTTTGATAAATCTGTAAAATGTAATATAACTCGAGTAGACTGTCAATCATGCAGGCTAGTGCAATATCTGAAATTCCTCAGGTATTTCATTTCTGCTTTATACAATATTTCTCATTATGTCCCTGGTATAGTGCTCAAACTGAAAAATGCTTTTGGTTTTTCCATGCTTATAAACATTTAAGACTTCAACATATAAAAATGAATCATTTACAGCAATGTCTGCAGATATGGCCATTCGGAAGTCTAAGGCATATAGTACATATGCAAGTACATTGTAAGTATAGTTGGCCTTCTGAGTGGCCACATCAGATGCCGCCTTCTCTTGGATAGGCATCCTCCCTCCATTTTCTCTTCTCTATGGTTTCCCCTCACTGTCACTGTCTTGGATGTGGGTGCAAGTTTTGACCCTCCACCCAAATCTGTGCTGAACTGTACCGCTGCCTGTGCAATTGCCCGCTTTGCTCCTTTTCCACGCCTGGATACAGATTCTCTTGTGTGGGTTAGTCCTTCTCTGGGCTAATAGACTAATAATTTCAGTCATATTAGAGCTCTTTAGGCTGATACTGGGCTGTGAAATACTGATTGAAATCCTTCCTTCCCACTTTCTCTGCTGTTTTTAGCAAAGTGAACCTCTGGTGTCAGCAGAGGAGTTGAGCAGAAATACCTAAAAGAAGGAATGATTTTTATGAACAAATTAGAGTATCTTCTGTTGCCCTTACTGCTCTCTGGCCTCCTCTCCTCCGCTCTTTTCAGAGCAGGATAGTCCTACTACCTCATCTGAGTTAAGACTTGATTTCTGTTTGGCTGCAACAGCTCTCTGGGAGAGCTGCTCTTTTTGGTCCCTCACGTTGCCAAGATCTGCTGTCGTGCTCATGGCTTGTCGTGTGCTTCAGCTCTGTGCTGCTTCTTCCTCCACGGTCCCAGTGCCACTGCAGTTTTCCCACCCAGGTCTCCTAGATAAAGAAGCACAGACTCAAAACCCCCAACTTCAAATAGCTCCATTATTCCCTGATGCAATTCAAAACTGCCCTTCTTGTTTGGAGACCTCTCTCCAGGATTTCTTGGGCTAACTCCAGTCTTGCTAAAAAAACCTCCCCTCTTTGCTCTCCTCTGTGCAGCCAGAAGTGGCCTTCTCTCTGACCCTGTTGCTTCTGCCACCTGGAGCAGCCTTCCTGTGTCTTGCTGCCTTTCTGACTCACCACCTACCTTTCAAATGCCATGTGAAAGCCTATAGTTTCAACCTTGCCTTGTAACAATCTGGAGCAGCTTAAGGAAAACAACGTCTGGCTGTTACCCAAAGAGGGTTCAATAATTATTTCTCTAACCCTCCTAAAGTAAAAAGGTTGGCCACCAAAAACAAATAGGAAAAGGACCCCACATACATTATCCATGTTAGATATTTTTTTTTATCTGAGAGGTAACAAGAATAAAATAAGTCCTTAACTAATTACCTCTGCTGCCTGGCAAATAGCACAGTACAAACAATACAAAGAATGTCCATGAAAATAAAACAGATTTGTACATTGATTTTTTGTTGTTTTTTCTCTAATGTTCCCATCAAATCCTAGTTCTTAATAATCATTTAAGAATCGGTGTTTGTTAGGGGGTGGGAAGGACACAGAGAACTCGTCAAGTAGAAATAAAGTTGAATACACACCAAGAATAGGATGATTGGAAGGACTGACTTGATGTGAGTTCACAATTCGGTACTGCTGAAATGGAACACTGTCATTGCTTTAAACCCACTGCCCCGTGGCAGGGATGTTGTCCCCAGTACATCACCCCAGGACACGGATGCACTTTGTAGTTCAGTTCATAGATGAAGTGTTTTCTGTACAGTACTCTCTGGCAGTGGATGGAGTAGGACAAGGTAGCACAGGACAGACTTTCAGGCTTCAGCACAGCTAAAGGTAGTTTTACTAAAATGAATGTGGCAGGCAAAAAGTGTTTGAGAACCAGTTTCTATTGAAGTCCGTGCTAACGCCCTTGGGGGCAGAAGGAGGAGGGAGAGAAACATACCCTGGAGAGCATAAAGCCATCCTCAGTGCTTGTGTCCAGCGTCATTTCTACTGGCTGATTACTGTTTTCCTTTCTTTCTTGAAAGCCTGTTTTCCCTGTAACTTCATAGATTTTTCCGCACTGCTGCTTGTGGCTTTGTTTGTGAGTACATCCTTGAGCACCTTCTTTCTGTGTGCTTGGGGAAGGCAACACCCTGCTTCCAGTTAGCAAGGCAAGCTGGCTGCAGAAGTGTCTTTCTAACTGGAAGCACCTCTGACGCTTATTATTTGTATTTGGTGCCTACTGTCCCCACTCGAGCTCAAGAGGTTGCTGTGCTTGGAGCTAGATAGATATACAGATCTTGTCTTAATTAGGAAAAAGATGGTTTGGATGTCTCACTAAAGCGTTTTACAAAAGGCTTGAACTTAATACAAATCAGTTGCTGTTTTTATAAAGGGGTTTGTTAACTTTGAACAGCTAGAAGAGATTAAAACAGCTGCTGTCTTTGGTAAGGCTGTAGCAGTGGTTAAAATCAGGAAATAATTGTTGTATGGCTCAGCCAGAAACTGCCAGACAGACTCTGTAGGCAAGTCATGTAAGCTCTTGTTTCTATTACTGCGGCCAGTTAAGATTTCCTTTCCATGCAGGCAGAACTGCTTTGTGTGAGCAGAGTTAAGCTTACCTCGCCTGTTGAGTGTTGTATAAGACAGAGCAAATTGGTAAAACAGGACACGTAACTTAGTGCAAGTTCCTTATTTCTTTAATTCTTTGCTGCCATTTACCCTGTACGAGTGCGCAATGGATAGGAAATTCTTTCTCAAATGTTGACATAGCCACAGCTTTGCCCTTCAGCCACTTGGCAGAGCTGACGCAGCCGCACAGCCCTGCTAGCCGGGCGCCCCGTTCTGCCATTGTTCCCCACGCACTTCCTCCGGGAAAGGGCTCCCATACCCAGCCTGGGTGTGGTACTTCATAGTGTACCCCATCATTCTGGGAGGAGACCTGAAATATGGCATTGGACCATGTGACCTTTAAAGGTTCCTTCCAACCCAAACTATTCTGTGATTCTGTGACTCTAGGACTTGAGCTCAGGCCTATATTGCAAAATTATATTTCATCGCTGATGTTTGCTATTTAATAGCATGTATTATTACCAAATTTCTTTTTAATGGCATCTCACTTTTAAATGGAAACTTAATCTTACTAAAGTTTTAGCTGAGGAGGAAAAATTGTACAACTGCAAGAAGAGAGAAGAAAGGTGTCATCAAGTAGATCTGGGCAGTAAAATGAGGTATGTGTTTTGCCCATAGTAATCAAGGTTTTTTCTGCAACAGGCTATCCAGCTTTATCCAGGTAGTTTATTTTATTTCTGTAACTGTCTTTCAAAGTACAGTACTCTTCGTGTTCTCTTTTATTACTGCAGATATTGCAACCGTTGATGTGAACAGTTGTTCCTCTACTCTTGCAATGTTATTAGCCGTAATAGATGTCAATCTAACTACCTGATTAACCTTAATGTGGATACAAGTCCTTTACATCTCTTTAATGTTTTCTTCAGATACTTCAATTGCTTACTCTCTGAATTAGAATTAGCTTACATACTGCCATTATATTAAAATACATAATTAGCATCTCTATGGGTAAGTGCCAGTTTGGTTGGAATCATTGCATTGCAAGCCTGAGGCTAGAGCGATGTTATTGCTTAAATGATATATTAAAGGAAGGAGGCCATTTGGCTCATTTGGTTAAAAATCCTGGGGCAATCATTTGTTTAAAACCACTGAAGGCTCATTCAAATGACACCTGTATAAGCTCCGGGGAAAATGTTCATCTCGGTCTGTGCTAGAAACCCCAGCCTGAGAGTCATTAGCAAAGTAGGAGCACTGCAGAAAACTTCCCTCCCAAATCTCTAACAAGAGATTCAGCAATAGCTGAAGCAGCTAAGAAGTATCACTCATCACTGCTCCAAAATCTAAGGGGAGTGGGGAGGGGGGGTTAAGAGGCTCTTGGAAACTTTTGAAATCATCGTTTTAATGCTTTAAGGGTTATATTTAACCTTCATTAAATGTTCAAGTAAGTGAATATTTTGGTTTGTTTAGTGGGGTTCAGGTTGCAGTACAGACCACCACTCATTTCTGCTTTAATCTTTGCACTTGTGGAACACATTTACTAAGTTTAGACACTATTTAATCTCTTTCTTTCAACTCTGTTATCTTAAAACGAGCAATAGAAAAGCTAGCTTTAAAAGAAAATCCTATTTACATCTGATATAAAACAAAACTATGTTAATATTAGCATTTCAGATTATTTAGGAACTCGCCACTTTCTATTTTGATAGCTTGGACATGATCTCTGTGGGCTGGGAAAATTCCCAGTGTATTAATGAATCCCAGGCATGACTGACATGTGAGGCAGCTACCTGCAACAGGGACCTGCAAAACCATCCTGGTGCTATGTCGCACACATTCATGGCAGTTGTTTTGAGGGGGAACCTGAAGTGGGATTGTTCACAGTGACTCCCTCCCAGGGCTTGACCTAGGACAGAGGCTGCACTCAGGCTGTCCCAGTCAGGGTTTCTGAAAGGTACAGAGCAGTGTGGTTCCTGGAGGTCCTCAGCATTTTATCATCTGCTCAACTCTACCTGCTGGAGTACGATGTGATGGTGTGAGCTTGCGAAGTTGAAGACATGAAAGAAGTACTGGAATTCTTTTAGACTAGCTAGACCTGCTTCCAAACAGCTTGCCTGGTGTTTTCATCCTGCCAGAGATGGAGAGCTGTGGAGTCCTATATCTCACAAGCAAATGACAAAGCCATGATTCTTGCCCTGAAGCAGCTGCAATCCAAGGCTCAGCCTTCGATCAGGCTGCTGCAAACTGCCACGAGCCCTCCAAGGGCTCCGTGCTAGCACTGCACTCGAGCACACGCTCTCCTTTTTGGGACTGGGACTGCGGAGTGTCAGAGCCAGATCTCTTAAGGTAGTTGGTGCTAAACTGTCACAGGCTGGGAAGACTAAACGCCTCTGGACTCTAGCTGGGAGTTTCTGAGAATAACCCCCAAACTCTTGACTCAGAAGTAACACGACACTCTGCAGAGTTTCCTTTTAGCCAGCGAGAGCTGGGATCTGCCCTCTGCACGCACTAGGGTTGGATTGGCTTCAGCGGGAGCCAGAACACTCTGGCAAAGGCACTGTGCTGGAAACAGCATTCTGCTCATTCTTCTGCGTGTTCACTGTTCGCATTAGTGATTTTTTCCAAGGTGAAGACAGTCTTTACTAAAGCAGAGGGAGAATAGCGGGTGAGGTTCTTTTGGCGTGGGTGATTTAGGAAGTCAGGCTACATGTTACGTGATCACCTTACAATCTATAAAAATTATATAAAGTACTAGGGCTTGTAGAGCTTACTGTGGGGAGCACATCTATTGGCCCCACTACAAAAGTGTGCGTGTGACAGGCTTGAATACACTTGTAGACAACAGCTATCCTCCCTGTTACTCAAGTCTCCCATTTTACTGTGCCTCCGATTAGGCTCAGGGCTCTGTAATGTTCCCGTACTCCCGTTAATTACATGTGCAGAGTCTGAGGAAGTTCCCTGGAACGGCCTGGGAATGTCAAGTTCAGCTTTTGTGTAAGCGCTGGGAGGCACCGAGAGCAACTGGCCGTGGAGCCGTTTGGAGCACTGCGGTGTGTAGATGTGAGACATATGGCAGGGAGGAGACACGGCAGTACTGCGGAGCCAGGCATGGAGGAGAACCTCCGTCAGCGAGGCTGTGCTGCTAGTGCTGAGCTCCGCTGCAGCTGCAAAGAAGCGGGCTTCACCTTTATTTTCAGACCCTGAGTCTCCTCTGCAGCTGGATAATTTTTAACTTATAAGAATGAGAACTTAATAAACCAAAACAACAACAAAAAACCCCTTCTAATATACGAAATTGTTCCCCATGTAAACTCAGTTTTCTGTCTTGCTTCATCTTCAGTGCTTTTTCTGCACTTCTAGAGATGTTGGTGATTTCTTCCCTGATTATAGGCGGTGTTGTAACTAGTCTTGGTGGGTGATTCTTTTCAACTTGCTATTACTATTCACGAAAAATGCAAGTTCCAAAATCCTTTACTAAATTTAAAGCTTCTAATGAATAAGGGAATAGATTTTTTTTTTCAAAAAACATTTACTGCTATATTTAAATAAAGTTCACATTTCTTACTTGAAAATACATTTTTATTTTGAAATCCAAAATTTTAATTTGGGTAATTCTATAAACTGGCAAAAACTACAAAAATTATTTTTAAACTTTTGATTTTGTCAGTGGACAAAACTTTTGTTCCAGTCATCGATCTCTGGAGCTAGTGAGGTGATAAATCTTCACCCAGCTTCTGTTCAAATAATTAAGACACGTTTTCTCTATATTGTATTTCCTGCTAATATGACAGCTTCATTTTTACATAGTGCTACTTCAGGATTTATAAGACTGGAGGCAATTAATTCTAATATATAATTATTTGTTAGTGACTGGAGGTCATTAATAATTGCAGACTAACAGGTAAAGTTCTTCAGAAAGCAAGGACAGAAAGAATACACCAAAAATATTTTCTTTTTCAATTGCTTTCATTAATAAATATTAATAAAACAGAGATTAGAACAGAAACTACAAGTCAAAATAAGCTCTATCCTGGCAGAAGTGGCCACTGACTGCAGCAAAAGTGCACTGACACCACCTGACAAGCTATGGAGATTTTGAAAGATCTTTGCTGCAGCAACATGGACAGAAGCTACTGTCTGGTATAAATTTCAAGGAAATAAACTGTCTGCGTGAATAAATCCCAACAGCTTGGTTATCAGGTAGAGCCCTCAGCCTTGCCCAGGTTGGTACAATCAGTGAGCTGCTTATTACCTGGTAACTGTTCTGTCTCTCTATATAATGCTTATTTTTAGCACTAATTGCTAAATTCATGAAACCTTAAAAATGCCCCTAGTCATCAAGTACTGATTGTACACTGCCCGTGCATTCAAAGGTCCTATTCTCTAACCCCTGTTTGACTTTGACATGTGCGTACCATTTCAGGAGGCGCTGGAGTTCAATGCAGTCTGTTTCCACTGAAGGGAAGCAGTACTGGAAATATGATTGCAATAATAGTGTTATGAACGTCGTATTGTCATGATCAAGTGAAGGGCTCCAAAATGCAACTGACGAAATTGTAACTCTGACTCCATCTACAGCTTCAAAACTCGATACAGTCCAAATACCGCTCTGTATTAGCCTCGTTAGCGCAAAAGCTGGCCTAATAGTTCAATCCCTGCTCCCAGGAGTCACTTCACAGACAATATTCACGTAAACAAGAGCTTGTGGGAGGGGAGAAACAGGATCCAGCTTTTGATGTCGGTTTAGAGTGTAAAAGACTAAATCATGCTCTGTCACAGTTCCATCAACTCCCCGGAGCCAGAGCAGCAGAGAATTAGATTCAAAATTCCTGTGTAAACACACTGGGGAAAATTCCTAGTTGATGTAAATTGTTGTAACTTCCTTGACTTTGTTTGACTCACCGAGACCAATGAATTTAAGGCAATTTACACCATGTGAGGATCCATCCCCTTCACCACCATTTATGTAATAAATGAGAAAGTTATAGTAATTTTAAAAATATTTTACTATGGTGTTCCAAATCGTACAGAACATAGACCCTTTCTGCTTGTTTTCTTATCCTCTGACTTCATTCAGGTTCTTTTGAACTTCTCGGCTCAATATGGAAAGAAACGTGTAAATTGTACCAGTCCTGTCATTAGCTTCAGTTTGCAGAAAGTGCCACTGGTACAGATTTCTGCATTTATTTTAGGTGGAAAGTGTCTATTTAAATTGTGAGATCAATCGTCAAATTAGATGTGTGACTGCATACATCGTTCCAGTGTTTATTTTCCTTTCTGGCACGCTTGTGGCTCTTTGGGTTTGAAGAATGCAACTCAATTGGAATGAGCCTCAGTGATAAAATGGTCATCACATAAGATGTCTTTTTGTTGTTTTGAAATGTACTATTACAAGGCATTTTAATAAACTTTGTTTTTATTTTTCTTGATTAATAACACATTTGCTTGTGAATTTTCTGGGATGTTTGATTCATGGTCTTTCCTTTCTTTTCCTTAGAACTCCTTGGTGGCAGCAGCCTGCAGGAGGCCTTATGGGACTATCCCATGGCGATCTGACCTGGTTCTGCCTTTGTCCAAGTAATTTTAGTCGCACTAACACTTTTGACCCCTGGTGTCATTGATAAGCTCCAGAGCACCAAGTGCTGGGTCAAAAAAGTTTTGAAAGTTCTACAGAAAACTAAATGCTTAAAGCCATGTGATTGATATTTATTTGTTTTAATTATAAATATAGAAAATAATACTCTGTCACTTTCTCTTCTCTTTGCTGCATACTCATGCAAATAGAAAAGATGTTTTATCAATAGTAGATTAATTACATGTATTAAACATTGTCCAGTGATGCAGAAGAGGATAGCTGTGTTTCAGTCTTCTCTGTTCAATAGCTGATAGATTTTCCCCACTTCCTCAGCTGCATGATTTAGTAGGAAAGACACCGAGCGTTGTGTAAGGCATTAACCAACAGCAGTTGATCACTTCTACTAGTATGGTTTCCCTATAAAATACTGTCATCTTCTTTTGATTGGCATTTGCCTTTCACAGAATTGTTTGGCTAATGCAGTGCTTAATAGTTTCTTTTTTTCTCTTTTTTTTTTTTTTTTAAGTTGAAACTGGCTTTTATATTTAAACTGTTTTTATAACACAGAAAACTGCATTGCTTTGAACTCATCCTCTGATGTCATAAGAGCTGGGAGCTGACATGAATTACACCGTGAAAATACTGATATTTAAAGCTGGGTACCAGCATGTACTCAAATACAGTAACGCATGTTGCGTTCAAGAATATTTTTTAACACACTATTATTAGTGGCAGGTTCTTTGGTTTGAACGCCTTTGATAAGTGAAATTAGCACACTGTTTTTCCAGTCTATGTATGGTAAATTCTTTTCCCTTTTGGGGTCAAAAAATACAAATATTAAAGCAAACTCCAAGTGTCGCTATTTGCAAGGTTACAATGTTTGTTATTAGAACCACGGAATATGTTCAATATTTTAGGCAAGATAGAATGACGGACCCATGAAAGGACAGGAAACATCTATATTTTCTGGCAGCATGCCTATATTAAACATATTGCTCACAATGCCATCCTGATGGCACTGTGGGGAAGGACAGTTCAGCTATGCAGTACGAAAACATGCCATCATATCTATATTTCATAACATACCACGCGTAAGTCAGTCAGGGCTTTAAGTTAATTAGATGAGGTTCTTTGCAGGAAGCCAGTTCTGTGGACTGCTAAAAAAGCTGAGGATGTTCAGTGGAATTAGGTCCCTCATCTTAATCCCCTCCCAGGAGAAGCAGCAAAATGCAGGAAGCACTTTGCACAAGGCTTCCTCTGGGTCCCCCAGAGATGTCCCACAGAGAAGCCTGGTTTTAATGCTGCATTCCTTAGCACAAATAAAGCACAGCTTTACATCGTTACTTGTGCAAGACTTTGAAAAGAGACTCTTGTTGTACTCTACAACATAAGTATAGTGATGCAGTAGGGACAAGTACTTTTGCCTTTATACTTTTTTTTACGTAAAATAGGATTATGCTGTTTATAAAGACAAAGTGAACTTTTGATCTTAAGTAGCATAAGAAAATTACATAATGCTGTGCTTACTGAAAAGAGACTGAATTTAGCACCATTTATTTCCACCTATATAGTGTCATATATATATAGCTTCTATAAAGAGTTTTGATTCCATCAGGCAATTTCACTGATTGTATCAATAGACTATTCTTCCCACAAGTATATTGAAAGCTTGGAGATGCTTTTAATCTCTCTGTTTGTCTTATCCAAAGAAAAAAGATCCAACCAACCAAAAAGCCCTTAGCTTTAAATTTTTTTGAATCTAGTCCATAGCTCCTAGAACTAACTAAAACAAGAGAAAAATAAATCTAATGCATTTGTAAATAATTCCAATTAAGAATAGCAGATTTGGCTGGCTGAGCATGCCTGGGCTGCATATGGAAACAATTCCCCCAGCTCTGTCCACTCTTGTGTGACCTAGCCAAGTGCAGGATGGTCCCCCCCCATCAGAGCACGGGCTGTTGGGTGCATGCTGCTGGCAGGTTCCAGCCCTCTTTGCTTTGTGATAAAAAAGGAAGCCTCACACCTGCAGTAAGGGTCTCCTGTGTGCTCTTATCCACCTTATTGTTTATCCACTGAATGGTCCTTCCATCAAATCCATGTCTCTCCAATGCACAAACAAGGATATCGCGTGTCCAGGTAGATGACATCAGTTGCTCTTCCCTTATCCACCAACACTGTAACCCTGTTACAGAAGACCACCAAATTTGTCAGGCATGATTTGCCCTTAGTGAAGCAATGTTGGTTGTCACCAACCAGCTCCTTATTTTCCATGTACCTTAGCATAGTTTCCAGGAGGATCTGCTCTGTGAGACTGACCATCCTGTAGTTCCCCAGGTCTTCCTTATTTCTCTTTTTAAGAGTGGGGATTGTGTTTCCCCTTTTCCAGTCAGTGGAAACTTCACCAGACTGCCACAACTTCTCAAATATGATGGATAGGGGCTTAGCAACTTGGTCCCCCAGTTCCCTCAGGACCCGTGGATGTATCTCATCAGGTCCCATGGACTTGTTCACCTTCAGGTTCTTTAAATGGTCTCGGACCTGACCTTCTCCTACAGCTGGCGGTTCTTCCTTCTCCCAGTCACTGCCTTTGCCTTCTGCAACTTGGGCGGTGGGGCTTGTGCACTTGTCCCAAGCCCCTGAACTTAGAGAGGCTGTAGGTAGAGGGAGGTGTGTGAAGGAAAGAGCAGGAGGGCAGCTGCTCAGCAGGCCGAGCCACGCAGCACGGCGGTGCCCTTGCACACAGCAAGGATCAGCAGCACCAACGGAGCCTCCTTAGGCTTTCCCTGCTCTGCGTAGGCTGTGCTGTAGCGGTGGTGAGCTGCACCTCTGTGCATCCACACAGGAGCATTATGAAAACTGATGCTTAGAAACAGTGTAAATGTGTAGGTAGGAGATGATAGTGTGGGTATATAGGTGTTTGTTAAGTAGGAATAATTATTTAAACAATAATTGCACAACCAGTATCAGTCATCTTTACCAATTGCTTCTAGCCAAAAAGCAATTATCTCTGATAAAGATTTCTGCTATTTGGAGGTAGGCCTGATTTTAAAACCACAAGATAAGGTGATTATATGCAAAAGAAACTGTTGCTACTACAAGAGCTTACAGAAGGAGAATCCGATGCGGTATGCTTGGGTTTCATGCCCTATGTTGCTGCTTATACTCATTTAGGGTAGACCCAGCTCTGGAGCTGTACTCAGTAGGAGAACACAAGGGTGCAGGGTTTGCTCACAAATGCTTCCCACCCCTCCAACTCCATACTCCTCCTCATACCACCTTGTCAGACTCTTGGCCACTCTTTTCTTTCCCCGGTAGATTAATGCAGGCCACTCAAAAGAAAATGCTGATGAAGTTTTGTTTAGGTCAAAGAATAGTGTTTTAAACATACTTTATTTCCCTTAGAGTCTTTAACTTTTACCTTGTTTTTCTAAAACTTCATGTCAAAATAGTGTGAAAAATATGAGAAATTTTCAACTTTTCTCTCCCAAAACAGGAAAAAAAAAAAAGGAAGAAAATGCCATAAGAAATAACCAAATCCAGGCAGATGTACTTTAACTTCAAAACAAGAAAGGCAAAAAGGAAAGAACTTGTGATATGTTCTTCCAGAAACTCATTATTTAGAGGGAGGAGAGTTGTTTGGTTGGAAAGAAAATTATTAGGAGAGAAAAAAACAATGAGAGAAGAAACTTGGAAGGTTGGAAGAGCACAAGTGATCATAGCAACGTAGCAAAGGTGGAGCAAATGCACACTGGGAGACCCCAGGGTACAACGTGTGGCTTATGAGTTGATGGTCTGTTATCTTTTACCTCCCTATGTTCCCTAATAAAGTTATTCCAATGAGAGGGATGATTTTCATCTTCCCCAAACCACTCAAAATTTTGAGAAAGAATAATGCAAAAAGAAAAGTGATTAAGGAGGAAGAGGTCAGTAGAACTTGCAGGCTCGGTAATTCATAAGTAAAGGAGGTATGAGAGGTTGAGAGAGGGACAAAATCCCCCAGGAAAGGAGGGATATGTGTCTAACGCTCAGTGGTGGAGAGAAAGGCACTTCCACAGGGTCAGTTTGCTGCAAAGGTGGTGGGTTGTGCAAGGCACAGGAGGGAAAGGGGAGAGAAGAAGCGGAAAGTCAAGCCTGAATATACTGGTGATGAAAGACCTGTCAGAAGAAACTCCTGAGAAAGGTTAAAATTAGGAAAATGAGAAGGCTATGAAGAGCTGTGAAAGTCAGAAAATTAAGAAGAGAAGTTTTGCAGTAGGAGCCTGTGTCTTTGCCACCCTTTCTTTCTTTGCTACTCTTCTCCTGAGAACTAGGAAAAAAGATGGGAGCTTTGTGTGTGAGCTGAATTTGTGTTTAGGTGTGTACTGAGAGTATTCAAGTATTAAAAGCTAGGGAGAAACACTTAATATCTAAGCTGCATGAAAATAATCAGTCCATTTTGCACTGTATGCCGTCTCAGAGAAGGTTATACACAGAAACCCATTTTCTCATTTCCTCCAGTGACTCTTGTGTGATGTTTTCAGCATCCACTGAGCTACATATCCCGCTGCCTGTGCTGGCTTCTGTGTTCTTTGGACATCCAAAATACCCCGAGAATCCTTTCCTAGCATCTTCTGTACCACAAATGTGGGCTTCAGACCTTTCTTGGTAGGAGCATAGCACCATCCAGTTGCTGCATCTTTCTAATGCTCTGGGGAGTTTTAACATAGTGAGGAGGATCCTTGGACATCCCCCTCCCAAAACCCAAAGCTCTGTCACTGGCAGAAAGGGTGCCACAGGCTTTCCATGTGTTGGCTTGGGGATCTTCTTCTGAGCCTTCCCAGCTCCTGCTCTGGCAAGACCAGGGCTTAACTCACAAGTCACCAAGAATTAATCACTACCAGTACACTCAAATCATTCCTCTAAAGCCATCCCACCTTGGTTCAGCACTGCCATTTACACTGCGGGTAAATTTGTGCTGTGCCCCTAAGCAGAGACGATTTACAAAGTAAGAGAGAAGTTTGCAAGCTGAAGTACAGCCTCCTGAGAGGTACAAGCAACAAACTGCTGTCAGGAATCCTGTCCTCCATTGCAGCAGATGGTTACATTATGGATGTGTTACATTAGTGCATCACTTGTGTGTAGTGAGGACATCTATGGGGGAAAAAAGTCAGTCTAGGCAGCCAGAGAGCATTGCTCTGAACGGCTGCATCCCAGCAGGAGAACTGGCTTGAGTCTTGGCTCACGAAGAGGTACCTCTGGGGACTAGAAGTTTTTTCTTTACAATTTGAAAACCTTAATTGTGTATAATTGTTTAATGGTTACTATTCAATTGATTTGAAAGTGGATAATCATCACTGAGCTTTAAATACACAGAAATTATTGTTGGAGCTACAGATTTTCTTTGTTAATACTAACATTAAATATTTATTCTGGATAAGGATAATCTAGTAATATGGGGAAACACCTGTGACTGAACTGCTGCGATAAGGATCTCTACTGTACACTTCTACTGCCAATATTTTCACAAACTTTACTATATTCAGTGGTAAATAATTTTAATTCATTTTCCACTCCTTTTGTCTCACAATTTTGAATGTATTTGATGCATGAATCTTTACAATAGGTTGTAAACCCCAATTCATGTCTTTAATGACCTGTACTAAATTGTTTAAAGAGTTCTCTCTGACAGAAGCCCTTTTCTTCCTCCACCACTAATTGGGTGATGATAATTGGGTCACTTTAGGAAACACCAGAGCAGGAGAAGGCAGCTGAAGACAGTGTGTGAGAAAATACAAAACCATGCATAGATCTAAAATTTTATGAAGCTACAGCAATACGCTGTCTCACTTCGATGAGTATCACCTCCAGGCAGTTCCTCTCTGTTTGCTCTGACAGCCTCTTTTGTGTGGCATTTTAAAAGCTACATAGAGGATAAACTTTTGACTTGAAAAGTAGAGAAAGAAGTTGTGTGTTTCTCCCTCTGACAATAACATACTCAGGGAAACGGATGCTGAATACCTTTGTTATGTACACGAATGTGAGATGCTTCTTCATCTGCTATTATATTTCTCAATGGGAAATATCTGATAGTTGGGTTTTAAATGTCTTACTGATATACCATACATAAATTTAACTACTTCAAATAGTATTTTGCTCAAAAATACCTTACATTTTTCGAAAGACCCTCTTGAGAAGGGAACAGTTTTGTGTCGTTGACATTTATTTAAAAAAAAAAAAAAATACAGCCTTTTCACAGCAGTTGTCATACCACCCTGTAAGCATCTGATTAGTAAGTGAAACTACTGCACTTCAGTGAATTATTCTGAGCTTTGATTTTTGTAGAAATAGTAATTTCTTGTAATTTTAGTTGCCGTTAAGACCTGTGTAGACCTGGACCCTGTAAAGTCAACAGTAAATTTCCATTTGCTTTAGTGAAGCTGAGATTTCTCTTTCTCGGTGGAAAGACAAATTTCTCTTTCAGCCTTGTACAAAAGCCAGAGGTAGCAAGCGATCTGTCAGAGGAGTTGAAAGCAAGCGCAGGTGAACTGCAGTCCCAGCTTGGTTCATCTGTGTGTGCAGGACCTGGAGAAACTGTGTGTGATTAAAAGAAGTTTGTTCTTTAATTTCTGTCTTTATCTGAAAAATCTGTGTGATCAGGAACTACTCACATCCTGAATTATTTTGATCCTTAAAAAGCAATTGCAGTTCACACGAGGGGTGACATTTCCAAAGCCATCACTGCTGCCCTGTCTTGGTCCCAGAGCTGCCTGCATGCATGTCTAGGCAAAAGCCGCATGCTTTCATAAAGTTAAAAATCCATTTTTAAAAGTGGGTTTTGCAGCAGAGCACATTTAACCTCAAACTTAGATCGGTGTGAGGGCTGTGGAGTTACAAGTGTGTCCCCAGCCTTTTCCCCTCTTGCGCTGTTTTGTGCTACTACGCAAGCACAACGTAAATAGGAGTATTGACTTGCTTCCATTCAAGCGGTTTAACACCCACTGAAAATAGCTTCATAATGAAGTCCCTGCTTTGAGTAGGAGTAGTTTTGACAGCAAAGAAACTCAGTGCTTCTGTTTTCCATATTCTGTTAGCTACCTTATGATCCTAGGATGCATACAAAGCACTGAAAAGCAGCAAATACTTTTTTAATTATAATATAAGCAAGAAATAACGTTTCCATATAATTCCTGTTGCACTTTAAATAGTTTTTTGATCAGGTTAAATTTATTTGAGATAAAAGAAACATGATATAGCTCCTTAACCTACAGATGCTCCTTTTGGTTTGGTTTGTCTCAATACTGCTTTAAAGGCTCCAGTGAACTCTTTCTGTAGACTACAGAATATCCAGGAAATGCGGTACGCCTTCTCCTCTGGCTTCCAGTTCTGGTTATGTTCTTTCAAAAAAAGTTTGTCTATCTGGAAGACATGGCCAGTTAAAGAGTGCCTTTCTGCGTATCAAGTCCTTCCTTCACATACTAAATCGTACATTATTCTTGTAACTGATAAGTGCAGGCTCTGGGACAAACATTTTCTCTTGTAATTATTTATGCCAGATCTGTGGTGTCTGTACGGAGGCCTGTTCTCAAATGAGGAATAGGCAGATGAAATCAAATATGTAGATGAAATCTAATAATAGCATGTAGGTTCTTTTTCGGTTCACTGAGTTACACTGTAAATGGTCTTTAGGCAGTTAAGTTGTCCCATGAAAGCAGGGGAATGCAAGGGCAATGGAGCTTCAGTCACAGGCTGGCTGCTCCTTCTATGGTTGTTTCTAAAGGGTACATAAGTCTGGAATATTTTTTTTTTTGCTTTTGTAAAGCAATAAACAATGATGTTAGAATCTCTCAGACAAAATGTCTACCTTGTTTTGGAGTTTTCTGTGAAAGTAGAGGGCTAATCTCATTGTTGGTCAAACGACAGCCAGGTCTGCCACAGGGAGGGCACTGTGTTCCCACAGCACCTGGAACCACAGCGGCAGCAAAGAAAGGGCTCCGCATCTGCATTCTGTAAGTGGGTAGCGGGAAATAAGCTGGGTTAAGGAGGAGGGTCTAGATGGTGGTGTTCTCTGTGTCGTCTGTGTGTTCAGATATGGGTAACAGTTCCACATAAACGAACATAAAGTTAAAATCAGCTGCTTTTGAGGCCTCATCTGGAGGCGTGATCCATGTTCACTTTGATTATGTTTCAATCTGAAGAGGGCTGCAAGGATTGCAGCAGTATTGCAGTCACATTTCAGAAAAACCTTCCACAGACCCTGTTCTGCAAAGCTGTCTCGCTGCCTGTCGCACTGGTTGTGCGCTGTCTGCTTTTGCAGCTTACTGTTGCTCATGCAAGCAAGTATGACAAATGCTGAAGGCTGAATAAATAAGTCCACTCCCATTTTCCACCCTAAATGATTCCATGATTCTATATACCTTCCTCAAGCTCCTAGGCTTACAATACTTCACAGTACGAGCTGAGGGGTTTCCTGTTAAGACAGGGTGTTACAAGCCACCTCAACCTGAAGACAGCTGACAAGTCATAGACCTTAATCAACACAAATTTCTTTTTAAGCAACAACTGAGAAACGAGAAGCCAAGCTCCCCGCTCTCCTCCACTGCCCTCCCACTGCTGCAAGGGCTGGGGGCTCCCCTCAGCACCCCTCCTACTCTCCGAGGCTTCCATGGAGGCCAGGCAGGGCTCACGTAGGTTACTTTGTTCCCAGTATTTTTATTTGATTCTTTGGGTGACAGTATTCAGTTTTACTTAAGCTGCTGAGAAGCCTGGAATACCTGCAAGCACTGCAGGCGTTCATTTGTGTTACACTGTGGACCAAATACCTGCGGAGGAGCATTCTGATTTGACAAGTTGCTTGCTGTTGTACTGACATTTGCTTAAAAAACCAACACATTTTCAAAGCTTGCTTGTGGAGCCCTCATGAAATGATCTGGAAACATTTGGTGATATTAAACATTTTTTTTACTTGAAAAATTACAAGTTTACTTATCCAAACTCCTTTTTTCTGTGTTGCCTTAGCATCCATTTACATAGGAAGGCTTAAAAAAACCCCACAAGTTATGTGAAGATGTGAATTTAAAACAAATTACTTTAATGACATTAAAATGCTGTGTAGAAATTATTTTTAGAATTCAAGTGCTTTAACTCAGTTAATTTGAAAGCCTCTTGATTGTGAATAAGTTAGGGACTGAGGCCAATTAATTAATCTACTTTAGACATTAATTCAGTATAATCTCCTGAGTGTGTCTCTGTAAGCAATCCTGAGGAGCACAGGCTGCAGAAATGGAAACTAATATGTATCGTACTTTCTTTCAAAGGACTTTGGTTCCCATCTATGTCTGGTAACAAGCAGCTAAATTTGAAAAGACCTCAGCAGTTTAGAGATTTGTTGGTTTTTTTTAAGATCTGTTTCCAAGAGTCACAGTGGTACTAGCTGAGTCCTGAGCGCTCCTCACAAGATGTATTGGTGCCTTTCTGTGTGTGCTCAACTCTTTAAAATCTAGTCCTGAGATCTTTAAAGTTTCTGCAGTGACTGCGCTGCTGGAGAGATGGGTTTGTGACCATCCTCTTACACAGTCTCAGTTCTCTCTTCATCAGATTTTCATTAAGCATTTCACTAAGAAAATTAAAGTTAATTAGAGATGTTCATGTCAGCCTTCTCAACTGTTTCTGGGGGTTTTTTTTAAGTGTAATGCGGTGGAAATTAGAGAAATACTGTGAGTTTTGTAGTAAATCTTCAAGGGAAAATTCTGATGGCAGAATGTAAGACATGTATCGATCATCAGCATTAGATGCTTCTTCAGTATAATCTGTGCTGACTTTAATAATATATAGAACATAGCTTAGTGCAGTTTGTGATCAAATGCTGTAAGCTGTGCATCGTGGTGCAGAAGTGTTGTACGCAGTTTCTTCTCCAATGACTGTGTAGAGCCTTTGAAATTCTAATTTATCCTTTTCCGGGATAGAATGTAATAGCATTGCTGGGTTTTTTTGGGGTTTTTTGTTTGGGTTTTTTTTTAAAAAAAAAAAAAAAAAAAAAATTTTTTTTTTTTTTTTTTTTTTAAAAAAAAAAAAAACTTATTGAATTTATACCAAGTATTTAATGGCAAAATCACAGTTTTTATTCCACTTAGCAATTTGGCAGTGGAAAGGCCCTACTGTGTTCTTTCTTTGAAGTCCAAAAAAAAAATCTTCGTTATTTGGGGAAAAGAGATTTGCCTTGTGTAACAATCATTTTCCTAATGCCACGGAACGCTCAGGATGCATTGTGTTTTCCCAACACAAACATTTAGTTCATCTTTTGTTTTTATACTAACAGCTACTTAGATGAGACTTGTAGAATTTGGAAAGGAAAGGAAAGCACCTTCTAACGAGGGGTTGTCTTCTCATTAGCCCTACTGATTTTCCACAAGATTATGCTTTGTGCAATGCATTATAATTATATGACAGGAGAACGGTGGAGAATATGGCATAGCATTTCCCATAGGTTTCCTTTCTGAGATAAGAAAGATAAACATTCTGCTTTGCTTCTCCAAGAAGGACCAAAAAAAAAAAAACAAAAAAAAAACCTCTGCAGTTTCCTGCAAGGCAGCTGAATGTGAGCTGTTCTCTGGAGCTGAGGCTTTCCACCGCCAGACAATGATCTGTGTCATGCAGGGAAACGGGGTGTACAAAGTAAGGAAGCCCCCTGGACTGAGGTGTGTGTCCTCGGCTTCCTGAGAATGTGCCTTATCGCCCAAGGGTCCCTACGCACTCACGCGGCTGGATCTGCGCAGCTCCCGGAGGGGGAGAGCAGCTGTTTATTTTTCCAGGGCGCTCTGTGTTCTGGGGGAAACAAGGGAGGCCTTTAATTGGATCCCTCTTTTGTTCTGGGATTGCTGCGACTTCAGCGAAATCAGGAGGAGCAGGAGCAGGACCCAGGTCTGGTTTAGGGTATGCGTAGCTTGACTTTAAATGACCCACCTCTGTTTCAGCTGTGACACCCAGGCCAGGGAAATATTTTGCTTAGGCTGGCTTTCCAAAAGTGGGGAGAGAAGCTCTAGTTACAGAACGAAGCGAGCAGCAGTGATGCTTTCAGTTTGCTCCACTCTCTACCACACTTCTACAGTCTGAATTGTGCAAAAGGGGAAAAAATACTCAGGCATCACTTTCCCATACCAGCTGGGAAGGGTATGCTACAGTTCCCAAAAAGCCTGGGTGGGTGAGAGGTTTAAAAGCCTTAGAATGGTTCAACAGGAGAAGCTGTAAAATCGCAGTAATGCTCTTGGTGTTAGTGGTTAATGAGATAGTGTCAAGCACGGAGGGACGACCTCCTTGGCAGCTTCAGAGCTTTGCAGTTCCCTTATTTTTGCTTTCTTGTTTAACTTTCTCATTTGTAACTTATTTTATTATTCTCAAACCAAGTTTTGTAATGCACTGACATCTGCTGTGTGTTTGACTAATGCATCCACTAAAGAACTGAAATAAGCCTTCCAGCCTATTCATAAGGGGACTTGAGCAATAAAATATAAGAAAAGGGAGAAGGAGAATAGGAGAACCTGGTAACTTGTTATTGACACAAGGAGGTAAGAGGGAGCAAGCCACCCTGCCCTTAAAGATCTTATAATTGTTATATGGGAAGAAATGACACAAAGGAAGCTGATTTCAGTCATGCAACAGCAGTTCTATTGATTGACTATAGTTATAACAGTTTAGAAAAAGCTGCATTAGCCAAATTTTTCCTTTTTTTTTTTTTTGGTCTAATCAGGGTTCTAGTGATGTGATGGCACTGATGTGATGGGCATAGGAACATGATGGACATAGAGCCTTTTCCACCAGTTTTCAGAAACACTGAAATTGAGAGGAAACAGTGTAGCTGAGTAACCCGCAATCTGCACAATGAGCACCGGATCATTTACAGCTGTTCTGCGAGATGGGAGCAGCCTCTAACCCAGCAGCAAATAGCGGTAGATACTATAGCAGGGGCTGCTGCACAACAACATCACTTCTAGAACACTTTTAGACCAAACTGTGAAAAGACTCTTCCAGTTAGATAGCAGCAGAACTTACTACTGGTCTAAAGCCTCCCTGAAATATTTTATCCAGTGACTGATTTCTGGCTGGGGTGTGAGGCAGCAGAGGTGCTCCAAGGCAACGTGGAACAGTCGAATCACTGCTGTCTGTGGGCTGAAGGTAAAGCCACAGATGGTCTGTGCATTGCTCAAACTCCCATCCCAGCCTGTGCTCCTGCCCAGGATACATTTCAGCTGGACATTTCAGAGACCATGGGCAGTACTAATCAGAAATCTTTCATCAAAACAGTTTTAAATGAGAAACTGACCTTTGCCCAAAGGAATAGTTAGCCAGTTTTGCTTTTTGTCAAAAATTGCTGGTATTTCTAATAAAAAACTGAAGCCAAACTCAGATTTTTGGTTACGTTGTTCAGCTGAAAATAATTGTTTATAAAACACACACTATTTTTTCAGAAATAAAGTGTTTTACTAGCTTCAGGGAAGAATCTCTTCTGCAACAAAAACTGAAAACCTAACAGTCCATCTGGAAATGGGGGAGCATCCTAACAAATGGTTTCTCAAAATACAGACTTATCCCAGCTCCATGAATCAATTAGTTTTATGGTGTTGTCCTTCACATTGGTCCCTCTACAGGCAATGATGAGGTGGTAAGTCTCTGATGAAGGTGAGATCCTATGCATAGACACTTGAGCAAGAAGGGCTAGATGGCCTTAATTCTTTTTTTTATCCCAAAGCTGGCTGTAAAATCTTGTTTTGTAAATGTATAGTTTACTAGAAAAACTAGGCTTCAAATGTGTCATAAAATGTAGTTTCTCCTTTTGTTAAATCCCAGCAAATGTGCAAAATGGCTGCAAAGCCATCACAGTGCTGGATTAACATCTCACCCAAGAGAAAGAACTGAAACAGAAAAGTACCTTTTCATTATGAAGAATCTTAAACAGTAGGGGAAATCCTGCTCGCCCTGAGATCAAGAGGGAAATTCCTTCTTAGCTTCAAAAGAACCAAAATTTAGCTTTGTATTATTCCGAAAGCCTGTTTAAAAGCCCTGGTGTTTCTATCACTTTGCGGTCTTCCCACAAGCAGGGAAAGAAGATGCAGCTCTTCACACCTTTATACAGAGATATGGCTCCTTACATCCTTCTATCAGTTTTACAGGTCAGTAGAGGCTTTGCTGCTCGGGTGGTACTCACTAATATTTCTTCAAGGGCATGTAGCTTTAAATTCTTGCTGACTTTCTCATCCGTTTTTTGGTTTCAAAGGCGGCAGTGTCTCCCTTGAAAGTCTGTGGTGAGATGTGCCCTTCATTCATTGTTTTTGATGCCTCTTATGGTCAAGCTCTATCCCATTTTCAAACTGAGATGTCTGACCTTAGCAATCACAGTCAGTATTTGGACACATAAATTCCCAGCTGCATTTAAAGAGGTTGTGTATTACCTCATTCTGGGAAACTGCATGTACAAAAATGTGACATTAAATGACTAGCAGAGGATCCAACAGCAAGTAAAACTTTGCTTTATGCCTTCCAGCAATTATGCTGTTTGTAAAATACTTGAAGTGCCCAAAAAGTGACATGTTGCTAAACGCAGTATATTATTCCAATCTTAACATCAATTACTAGAGACCCATGCTTTAAGGAGAGTTGTAATTGTTGATGAACTAACTTATCAGGTAAAGCTGAGCCTATTTCTCCTCATTGGAGCATAAGCCAGGTACAGGGCTGCATTTGTTCCTTGATACGCACTGCACCTTTTCAGAGCTGCTGTTTGGAAGGATGCTAGGATACACAAAGCACTAAAGGCTAACAAATCATTCAAGGCAAAAATCATCTTAAAAAGAAACAAAGAAAGAAAAGAAACAGCCAAATCCCCTCATGTCCTCTGCTATTTAAGTCAGACAAAATCAAGGTTGAAAAAATCCAGCCCTTTGCCCTGCCCGTTAAAAATGAACTACAGAAGAACAAATTTTTAAATTTTTGACTTATTATTCCAAATATCTGCTGACAATTTTAGCATATGTTCAGTGCAATACACACTTCTGTATTTAGTGAGCATTGCAAGAGCGAAGCCAAACCTGAAGCCATTGAACAGAACTGGCTCAATGCGGTATTCACGTAGCACACTGGCTAGTACCCTTCCTATGCAAATAATATTATTTCATGCCTAATGTGAGACACTTATGGCAGCAGGAAGATGAAGATGAATTGTATGGAGCTAACTAGGTACCTAACAGGACAAAGAAGTAGTGGGAGAGAGATTTATTTGAAAATAATTGCATTTTGTTGCTAAATAACGTAAGTGGTATTTATATTCTGAATCCTGCTGTGGGCATCGTGGTGATTCCTGTAAGCCCCGAGGGTATTTATCCCCCATTGCACCCATGCCTTTGGCCAGATTTCTGCCGGAGCTGCTCTGGCAAAAGTCTCTGGGAGATGGGCTGAATCTTAGAAACTGATGGCCATCCTCACCCTTCTGCTTTCCAACCAGCGCCATCTCTGCGGGCTGTGCCAGCCAGCCCTGAATCACCCCATGTGGAAGCATGAGTGTGTCCTGACCTCCCTGCAGAGCTGTTGCTGTTGGACCAGGTGGTGCTGGCTGGCTCTGACAGAACCTTTGACTTGAATCTTTGGGTCATGGAGTGGAATTATTTGTGCTTAGCAAAGGCTGGGCTCGTTTGTGGGGCTTAACTTTTTCCAACAGCTATTCTTATAGTGGGTGTATTTCTTTTATTTGTTGCAAGGGATAGCTACAAAATGGATGAAAAAAAGGAAAACAAGCTAAAATGAAATTATATGTAAGTAAACAAACTGTAATAAAATGAGCGAGCTGAACTTTAATCTACATCTCAACTGGATTCGAACCAAGCCCCTTCTGAGAGTCTAATAAAGTTTGGTTAATTATTTTTTTGTTTGGTCTGCTCTGCATTTCCTTGCTCTCCTTGCAACCAAGAGTAGAAATGCTGGGAAACCGTGAGCAAGTCTGATAGGCTGATGTTTCTGGCCAGGTCAAAAGTAGAACAGGCTGGAAATGTCATGGAAACTCCCATGTTTGGTAGATTTCCAGTTCAGGTTTGTGTACTCAGAAGGTTGGAATAAGATTGAGATAAACAAAAAGACCTCAGGGTGATTGTACAGACAGAAATCAACTTCCAGATTTTAGATGGCAGAGCTTAAACTGAAATATTCAGCTTCTTCAGGGTTTCTGTTCTTGCTGCGAAGGGAAAGTTAATGTTTCGGGATTGCATCGTGCTTCCAAGTCCACTAGATGATAGGGACAAGGCAGGGAGTTAAAAGGTGTCTTGTGGGTCAAATCCACCTTCCACCGGCACTGCAATCTCTGCCTCCTGTGAGTGCATGCTTTCAGGTTATGCATTCAAGTTTTTGGGGGACTGTATGTAATCTGAAGTTGACTTTGGCTAGAGCTTAGCTCTTTTCCTCCAGAAGGAAGAAAATCACTTCCATCACATCACTGTTAACCTGATTCTCTAGAGATTGTATGTGGTTTAATCCAACAAAACGGATTTGTTCTCAGATCAAACCTAGTCATATAATTTGCAATTTTATAATATTTTCAGAAACATAGTAGCTACATTTAAAAGAAAACAAACTTGTCCTTCTAATTGTTTTCAAGTGCAGCATGTACTCAGCAGAGGCACAGCTAGGGCTGGGAGGGGGTAGATCGTCAAGTGCACCAGTTCCAACTGGGAAACTTAGAAACCAGAGATGGTTTTACTGTTCCCATTCATGCAGGCTGCACGTACATCAGTGTGGCAATGCCACCTGTTCCTCCTGAACATGGGCTGCATCTCACACTTCAAGGTTTTAAGAGGAGGTGGGTGCAGTTTGTAGGGGCATGGTAGTCCTCTCTCAGTTTAACCCTGCCCTCTGGCTCTGGCAGCACCCACATTCTCTGGGTGTTCCAGCAAGGGCTTCTGTTCAATAAGCAGATGAGGGAGAAGCTTGTGTGGATATGGAGTTATTCACAAATTGTTTGTATAGGTAACATGTACATAAACTCCAGATGTGGACAGTATTTTAAAACAAAAGCACCCTGTTCCTGGCTAACCTAGCCTCTTGTGCAAGTTCTGGAAGGCTTTGGGACACGACTACTTAGCTTTAACCAAGTCCAACTGCTTCTAGTTGCTTAGAAATGGAAAAGGAGCATGACTTACATAGCCATAATGCAGATAGCAAACCCTGAGTATACTTGTGGATTTTACAGCGTGTTGCTGTATCTGTAGAGCTTTGCTCCCAGGGCAGCACCGCCCCTGCAGGAGCCCACAGCAAGTGGACAGAGAGCACTGAATGTACCCCACACAAATTCTTGAGAAGCTGCTAAAGACAAAACTCTAATTCACAGAGTACACAGATGTGCTGCCCAAATTCAGAGGCCTGAGTGAATCACCGCGAGCTACTCGCTCAAACTGAAATTGGTGCAGCTGCAAACATGTGCAAGCTTGTCCCTGTCTGGCCAGGTCTGTTGTAGGAGAGGGAGCCCCCAGCACGAGACTGAGCATGAATATCCGCAAATACTGCCCCAGCAAAGCGCTCCCGGTATGAACAAAGCTAACTCATGTTGTCAACTGCTAGAGCTTACTTCAGCCTTAAGCCTGTTGTACAGGTTCTCCAGATTAAAACAGCTCTGCCAGTATGACTGTCTCTCTAAAAAGGCTTTTGTCAGGAAAGTTTTATCAGGTGAGGAATTGCTCTTCTCATTATCGCTAACACTCCAGTTATCTTGTTATATTATGCTGGCGGATGTATGTCTCCTAAATTTAGGAGTTTCAACTTGTAACCTGAGTAATCTTTTCAAATATTGTTTCCTCAAAGCAGTAACATCCTGGGCCCTGGATGAAAACAGACTTGAGTAGATTATATGGATTCAGAGAGAATCATGGCTGTAGTTTGGGACCCATGTTCTCAAAGAAGTAATAGAAGATATAAATTCTCTTTGATATCCCTAGGTTGGCTGGAACAATTTTTCTTGAAGCTTCTTTTTTTCAATTAATTTGAAATTTGTACCATGTTCCCTGCTTGGGTCTTTAACAGTGCAATATTTGAAACAGTCTAAACAAGCATGCAGACTTTTTATTACCTAACAGTCGTCTGTTAAACAGTATCTCTGTAGCAACAATGGGAGAAGGAAGCCTGCTTTGGCTCTAATTTTGTTGTACAATGATACTAATTTGCAACTTCAGGGTGATCTGGACATGAGTGGGCTTATATGGTTCGGGGTTTTTTGTTCCTTTTTTTTTTCTTCCCACCCATGCTTTGTAGAAAAATAAGCATCAATTTTGAAGTGCTAGAAAGAACACCTTGCTTTGGAAGTCGTCAGACTCTGATACAAACAATCTTTGCTTCAAGCTTCCTAAAGAGACATAATTTCTGCTCTGTCTAAAAACAGGAGGCTGGCTTGTTTGTTTTTATTTGCAGCATTCGGCAGCATTGCTGTAGGCCACTAACTGCAGGATGGCAGTAACACAGGATTATCCTGCAGAGCCGTAACTAGTGAATCCATAACAGCCAACCTGAACTCTGCTGCGGGCTGCCATTTAATACCACAAGAAACTGTTTGCATTTCATCATGTAACCGGTTGTGTGAATTCAAGAACCTTCCCTGGATCAGGCTGTGTTTTGAGATGAAAGAAAGGAACTACCAAATGGTGGAGTGAAATATATAGTTTGTTTTCCTGTAGGCCTGTCCTCTAAGCATAAACAAATATACTGGAGCGAAGACTCTGTCTCAGGCTACAGAAAAGAAACTGAGAAGAGAAGAGCTGGGAAGTAGGAATATAAGAGGGAAAAGACTGGGACTGCCTTTTCTCGTGAGGTGGATTTCTTTGGTATCAAGGCAGTAAGAACAGGCTCAAAATGAAATGGGACAGGGAAAAGTATCTTCCTAGTGTCAGCTGAAGGGGGAAATCTGCTCTCCTGATCCTAAAACTTTTCCCTCTAAAATTCCCATTGGAAGTGGGTATAGAATTGAGCCCATTTGTGATTTCTCCCTCAGGCCCTGTTAGATGGTCTTTTATTCAATGTGATTTCAGTTCAGATCATAATAAAGTTGTTCTGTTCCTCATGAAGCTCACATTATGGATGTACAGCCATCATGGTCTATGGACTGCTCAGTTTTTCCTGTAAAAACAGAAATCCTTGTACGGCTGGGAGCTTGTAAAAACAAGCCTGAAGCTAACAGAATTTTTAGCTTTACAGTATAAATGAAAAACTAAATTCTCTACTGTAAAACATACACACACCTATATATACTCAGGGTTTTGACAATGGGACTTATTCATGCAGAAGAAGACACTTTCCAGGTGAATATTGCCTCGTTCTGGCATCACACACCAAGTAACGTAATTAAAGAGCGTTTGTGAAATATTCGAGGCTGTGCTGCTGGGAATACTGAATAGCTGGGAAAGTAGGATTGTGTGTTTGTGGTGTCCCTAGATAAGCGAGGTGATCTGCAGTTCAAGTGAGCAGTAACATTCTGGAAACGAAAGCTTTTTCAAGGCAGAGTTTAGGGTGTAAAGGGAATGACACGCATGCAATTTTGTCTTACATAACTGTTGCACTGAAGTTGCAAAATTATTCTTCCTGGTAGCCAGTGCTGTGTCGCTAATCAGCACCCCCAGGATCGAGCCCTGCCTTCAGATGGCATTTAGAAAC
>NW_010106479.1:4081-5576 GCF_000699245.1 Pterocles gutturalis | reverse complement strand
ATGGGGAGCTCGAGCGGGGATGGGGAACCCAAGTGGGGCTAGCAGCAGCACCCACCCTGAGCTGCCTCCAATAATCCTGCCACGGCAAGAGCATCACCCCTGAAGGCAACAGCCTCCTGATGCTTTGACTGCGAAAACCTCCGAAGGGGAAGGATTTGTCAGCCCTTTCCAGGCCTTTCCCATCCGCCTGCCTGCGGGAACCAGGGAGGAGGGACACGGTGGTCCGGCTGTGGGCAGCATGTGGGGCTAAGGATGTGCCGTTTGGTTGGGATTAGGTTTGTGAAATTATAACCCTGAGGGAAAGTCCCGAGCAACCGCAGGAGCACGGTGCGGTCCCCTTGCAGCCAGCGGAGTGGTTCCCTCTTTTAGGAATTAATTGTTCTTCTGATGGCTCTGGGATATTTGTACTGCGAAGCGATGCATTGCCCTTAATCGCAACAACAGCAGCAACACTTTATATGAGCAGGAAGAGGTTTGAACAGTCATTAGGCATCTGAAAGTGTAGTGCATATTAATGGACAAATAACGTGTCTGAGCAAGGAAAAAATGTCTCTCTTGTAAATTACATTTTTAAAAGTTGATTCAAACCAAGCCTTGTGCCATAAATCTGTTAATTTTGGCAAGAGTCTGGAATGAGCAGGGGCGACTCAAGACTTTCTTCAAACAGCTTTTCAGAAACTGCCCACCCACTGCCGGGGGAGCTGGGGGTGGGAAGGGGGCGAAACCGTCCCTCAGCATTGCTCTGCTGCCCCTCCATCCCTGCGCTCAGCTCTGGGGACCCGCCCCTGCTTTGTAAAAGGGCTGGAGAAAATCACAGACGTTTAACACAGAAAAACACGGGGAAAATCTTTGTTTTCAAATGAAAAAACTTCAGCAAACTGTGCCTGGGAGTTGTCTGAATCCCGTGTCGGCTGCCCCAGTGAAACCCCATTCATGAGGGAGTGCTGGGACACCAGTATGAGGCAGCCTCGTCTGCCTTTCCCAGAACTGGTTTCACGGCTCATAGCTGGAGAGATGAAAAAATTGCCTGGAAGCAGAAAAGCAACCCCCAAATCTACAAAATATGTGACTTCTTCTACAAACTTGCAAATGGGCCCATATGTGATCAGTAAACGATCTAAGATCCATTTATTTGCATGCATTCATCTGGGGCTGGATCCCCGCCAAGCGCTGGGCTGTGAAGCATGCCACTGCTCCTCCCCGGGGAGACGCGGCTCCACAAAGGACCGGCGGCGGGCAGGGAGCGGGAGCCCCTGCCAACCTGATGGAGAGCCCCCCGCCTTCCCGATGGAGACCTCCCTGCCTTCCCGATGGAGAGCCCCCCACCTTCCCAATGGAGACCCCCACTTTTCTGATGGAGATCCCCCTGGCCTTCCTGATGGAGACCCCCACCTTCCCAAAGGAGACCCCCCCACCTTCCCAATGGAGAGCCCCCCACCTTCCCAATGGAGACCCCCCCACCTTCCCAATGGAGAGCCCCCCACCTTCACAGTGG
>NW_010106479.1:0-4050 GCF_000699245.1 Pterocles gutturalis | reverse complement strand
CCAGCACTATCGGGCAGGAGGGGAAGGGGCTGGGGGGCTTTCCTGGGACGGTTGGTAGCTCATTGCCCGTTGCTCTGGTCACCACTGAAACCAGAGCTCTCCGAAATGTCTCTGCCTTTGTTTGACTGGGTATAAAGGAACAAAACCTCTCCTTGTTCTGGCTGATGTCTTGTTTCTCTGGATGCTTGGGCCAGGTAACACCAAAAGCCTTTTTTACCCCATTCCTTAAAGTCTTTCCATTTTCTGGGTTTAAATTGTGCAGCTGTCTGAGGGGCGAGAGGCAGCACCCGTGTGCATGTGCACCCGAGTCTGTGTGTGATGATTTCCCGAATCCGTGCAAGGCTCTTGGGAACAAGTTCATAATAAACTCCACAGGGGAAGGTGGTCTTTCTGCATCTCACCAATAAACTCCATGCCCGCAGGGCTGCAGTTTGCTGCCCGGTATCAGAGCAACCACATGTGCTCCTAGAGACGGTCTGGGAGCTGTAGGACGACCTGATCCTATCCTGATTCAAACAAAAACTGCAAACATGAGGATGTGCAGGGAGGTGAACGGGGAAGGGGAGAGCCCGCAAGCATTTCCCAACCCAGCAGATACTGGGTGCTCCCCAGTGCTGGCTCTGCTGTGCTGGGATGCTGCATCCCTCTGCAGAGCCCTCCGTGGCTTCTCCAGCCAGGGCTGTCCCAGGAGCCAAGTGAGAGCATCCTTGTGCCCAGCTATGGGATGTGCTTCTGCTATTAGGATACACTAGTAGGTTAACTTCTTTACAATGATTACCTTCCTCTTTAAGCCGGTGGAAGTGGCTGCTTTTGTTAACTGTTTATTACCTAGGGAGCTATTTTCACTGCGTTCCAAGTGTTTTTTTCCAACACTGCAATTTGGTACTTGCTCAGTGGCTGGAAGGATCGGTTCGCACAGAGGTGACCTCCCCGCAGCTTGGCTGTGTGTCAGTGTTTGAGGAATATACTCGAGCTGATGGGTAGGTTGTGTGCATCTCCTGACCTCAATCGTTTTCACACTGTGAGAACTGCTGGGAAGTGGTTTGACACAAAGTGTTTATAATCTCCATCAGAAGGATGTGAAATTATAATGGGGCCATCCTAGTGAAAAGGAGACAGCCACCAGCCTCCCTGCTACAGTGGCCTTAAGCTCTCCTCTGATTTGAGCATTATAATTAGTCAAGAAACAAGTGGTAATTAAATTAGGAGATGGGAAGGCAGGAGTACAGCCACCGCGGAGCACGATTCCGGGAGCTGCCGTCTGGCGAAACGGAGCAGTCGAGGCAGCACAGCTGGGACCGCGAGCAGGACTTTACTGTTACCCGGCTCCTCCTGCACCGCACGGAAATTGGGCACTGGAAACCAGGCACTGGAAAGCAGCCAGGATTCTCGCTACAAGTGGATGAATTCTGGATGTTTGCTGTGACAACAGCATCCTCCTCCTGGAGCATCTGATTTTCATAGTGCTCTCCAGCACAGGGGGCAGGGGCTGGCGCTGGTGGTGTGGGAGCGGCCGGTCCCCAGGGACTCCTCCGGTGCAGACGTCCCCATCACAGTCACTGTCGGTGCTGAGGACTGTGACTGCCCTTGTTTTGGGCCAAGAGAGGGCTCTTTGGCAAAGGAACCAGCGCTCGGAGCAAGCAGGCACCCAGGGGCACAGGCTCCTGCTCAGTGTCCTCGACATTCACGTCCATCCAGACCCCGCTGCTGGCCCCTTGCTTTCCCGCAGGTTGGGGGTTGCTGGTGGCCCCTGTGCCACCCGGTGACCCCGAGGCCAGGCTCTGCCACCCCACAGTGCGGGACGCTCCAGCTCTGCTCCGGGCAGGGACAGCAGCCTCGCATGGGCAGGGGTTCTCCCACGCCAGATGTGCCACAGCTGCCCGGGCTGCCCACATGCTCTGGGGTCACAGCCTCAGTGGAAGGGCTGGGGCAAGGCAGTCAGGAGCCAGGGGTGGCAAATTCACCCAATTTCACAGTCACACTGGGGACTGCTGGACAGGCTCAGGGGGACAAGGCTTCCCCGCTGTTGGGGGGCTGCCATGTGCATGCACCCGGGGACCAGGGCGGTGGCAGCGCCCAGGGTGCTGCAGGCTCTGGCTCAGCCCATCAGCAGAGACACTCCGGCCGTGCAGATTTATTTCTTGGCTTTTAGCCAGCCTAGGAATGAAAATACTCTAGAGGGTGAAAGGCTCATAGTCAAGAGCTCTTCACCTCTTCCCTGAAAGGACCTCTCATCCTCACTCACTCAGGGGTTTATTACCACTCCACCGCCTGAGAATAACTGTTTGCAAAGATGGAGCTCAGAAAAAATAAGCTGCCCAGGTCCTGGAGTGCTTAGACCCGTCAGTTGTGGATTCAAAGCAGAGGCAGTTCAAGACTCTTCCTCCTTCTTCCAGCCTGACTGATGGCCATTTTAATGCTGAGGACCAGGCAGTGCCTTTAGCTGGTAGCTGGCCACAAGAAAGCATCTTTATTAGCTCCTGGGTTTGGGGCGCTACACATAGCAGGCTGTGAGCAGCTCCTTTTTCTCTGTTTCCTGGGAATCAGCTCTCAAAAATAGCTGTAGAAATGGGAGCAGTTGTGTCCTGCCCGCCAGTCGCTCCGCAGGAGCCTCTCTCCTCCAGCGCAGCCGGACAAGCCCCAGTCAAACCTCCAGCTTTCGGAGCAGAGATGGGCATGCGAGCAGGGGCTGCACCCCACGGCACCGATGGGCGCTGGCAGGGGGACCGCTGCCGCTCTCGCCAGCCTGCAGCGATGCCCTGGCTGGGCTGGCAGCTTGGGGGGACCCTGCGGGCACTGGCCTCACTGGGGGGTCTGGGCAGAGGCTCCCTGGAGCACAGAGCAGGCAAACAGTGCAGCGCTGGGCTCTGCCTGGTGTCCCCAGGGCAGCAGGTGACGTTGCCTTCACTCTTTGCTTGCGTAAAGCTAGACCCTGACAAGTTCTTTTTATTTTGCATTGCAAGGCTGTGGCTCAGTACTGTTCCGCTGTATCTATTCTCATTTATTCTGGTATTTGCACCCAGCTCGGGAAAGCACAGGGCCAGGCCGTGATGCTCTGCAGAAAGCTGCTCTGTGAGGAGGG
Organism: Pterocles gutturalis; assembly: GCF_000699245.1. Taxonomy (NCBI): domain Eukaryota; kingdom Metazoa; phylum Chordata; class Aves; order Pterocliformes; family Pteroclidae; genus Pterocles; species Pterocles gutturalis. The sequence continues at coordinate 968 of NW_010106479.1, read as the reverse complement.
AGTGTTTGCTGCTGTGAGCTGGCTCCCGCTTTTCAGGCGGTGTATCTTTAACCTCCACAAATTAAGAGGCTGAGGAAGCAGGAGATGCTGCGGCAGAGAAGGCTGGGAGGTCTCCTGGGGAGCCGGCAGCGCAGTTTTCCAGCAGTGAGCACTGTTCAAGTGGAGAGGAATCATCAGCATCTGTGTGCAGGGATGAGCCGGTGCGGGCGGTACCCAGGGCATCCCCCAGCACTGCCGTGGTACCGCGCCCGGTGCCAGTGGTGGGGACATCGCTGGTGGGGACACTGATGGAGGAGGACAGCCACAGGAAGGCTGTGTGGGAAGCCTGGTGTGGCAACTGGCACAGAGTCACGGCTGTCCCCACTGGCGCGGGAGCGGCCACCCAGGCAGCAGCTCCTGTCCCCACAAACAGCTTTGCCATCCCAGCGCAGCCAGCCTGCACTGCACCGAAACAGGCAGCTAGAAAGTAAACAGTGTCTGAAACCTATTCTCATTAGGCTAATTTACGAATAAATTACCATATTCAATGGCCTTATTTTTACTGCTCGTTAACAGGCCCATGATAGGATGATAATTATGGGATTTTAAGTGGCTAATGGCAGCTGGGGCGTCAAAAGCAGTTTTTACGAATCTGTTTATGGCAGGGAAGGTGACAGGAGGGTGGGACACTGAGATGTTGGAATCGCATGTCGGGAAAAAAAAGCTTTAATTGTTGAGTATTTATTAGAGAGGAGGGAAGACTGTAATTTAAAAATGAAACTCTGAAAAACAAAAAGGAAATTAATTAGTCTCCTAGCGCTTAAGGAGGACCTCGCCGGTCTGCGTGTGGCCTTTGACCGTCCCCAGGGCCACCGCTCGGAGCAGCTGTCCCCGTGCCGCTGGTTGCTGTCATACCCCCGTGCCCAGGAGCCGGCACAGGACCAGCCCGGTGATGCTGCGAGGGCAACGGGGGCTTCGGTGCAGCGGCA
>NW_010106478.1:0-410 GCF_000699245.1 Pterocles gutturalis | reverse complement strand
ATGGCGGTGCAGACATTGCATGTTGGTTGCACCATTGCATTGCATTGCAGACAGTGCACCTTTGTACAAACACTGCATGGTGGTGCAGACATTGCATGTCAGTTGCACCACTGCATTGCATTGCAGACATTGCATGTCGGTTGCACCATTGCATTGCAGACCTTGCATGTCAGTGCAGACACTGCACAGCAGTATGAGCATTTGCACGCCTGTGCAAACATTGCATTTGCTTGCATTGCTTTGCAGACCTTGCATGTCGGCGCAGACGCTGCATGGCGGTACGAGCATTTGCACGCCTGTGCAAACATTGCATTTGTTGCATTGCATTGCAAACGTTGCATGGTGGCGCAGACACCGCAGAGCGCTATGAGCATTTGCACACCTGTGCAAACATTACATTTGCTTGCATT
>NW_010106477.1:12515-23600 GCF_000699245.1 Pterocles gutturalis | reverse complement strand
CTAGGCTCGGCAGCCTCCATTTGGAGCCGGGGGTTTGGTTTTGCGTGGCCTTTGCTAGCCAGGGCATCTTCTCACTCCTGACCCCATCAGGTGGGGCTGAGGTGGCCCTTCTGCCCCCCCCCCCCCCCCGCCCCACGCGCGGGGCGTTTTTTCTCTGTCCCTGCGTCTTTGGTCGCCATCGGTGCTGGCACAGCAGTGCGAGATCAACTCTTATCGTGTGTTTATATAATGGCCTTTGTGCCTGTACGTGGGTATTTTATATTATATAAAAGGGGATTGGTGCAAAATGGTGTGTGTGGGGAAGGAGCGCTGGTGGCTGGATAGTAATTTTTTTTTTTTTTTTTGAGGCTGTGTAGTATATTGTAGGTGTCTGTGTAATGTTGGATATTCACATATGCAAGCGCTCATGCAGAGCACACGCTTGCTTTGAGGTTGCATGTATGTTAATCCCTTATGGAAAGATAAATGGTTTAACTAAATTATTGCCCTGCAGCCCCTGGGAATGCTGCCTTGGCTGGAGAGTGCACGAAGGGTGGCAGGGCCAGGGGGGTTAAGCCTGCTGGGGGGTGGAAGGGAGGGCTTTTTAAATTTTACACGTGTAAATAATACATGTAGAGTAATATAAATTTTGTATATAATAATATAAATACTGTAGGTAAGTTTTTTTTTCTTCTTGTAATAGTATACCTGAAGATCAGATGGTGAGGGTGGAAGTCATAGATGGTGGGTGTATGTGTCTGAAGTAGAAGCAAATGTGGTAGATTTTGAACTCTTGGAGCAGTTGTTGGGGGTGGGATATGCGTGTCCTACCCACTCCCCTTACCATGAATCCATGCTGTTGTAAGCATATATTTCGTAAGCACACTTGTGTGTGTATGTTGGGGGGGGAGATAAGGCAAAATGACAGCTGTGCGAGACCATGATTTTTCACTCCATTATCCTGATTCCTGCTTCCACCCCCTCGCCCTGGAGCATTTTTTAGATTCCCCTTTGGAGCCTGTTGCTTAATCAGCTAGAAGGGCTGCTGCCTCATTGTGTGAGAAACCCTTCTTAACCTGGCTCCTGCCTGTCCCAGAAGGGTGGGACCAAGTTTAGGTTTGGGATTGTGGTGTTGCAGAGCAGTAAGTGCTGTGCCCTGGTGTGGAGGGGACCCTACTGGGACCTGTTGCCTGACCTCTGGAGCTTCCTGGCAGTACTTGCCCTGGCTGGCAAGTGGGACTCAGTGGATGTGCTCAGGGTTCTCAGGCCTGGGCAAACACAACCATGAAGGAAGGAGGTTCGAGAGCTGTCTTCCTGACAGTGATGTGACAGGTTCCCGGGGACACAGACCTTTGATCGTTTATTGGAGTAGGAGTGTAAGCAAGTCAGATGTATATTAATGTGGTTATACAGAACAGCAGGCAGCGGATAAAAATCATGTCTATTTGCTGCACCCTCACCCAGGTACACCTGCCTCCTGGTTCAGTTTGCCAGGCTCTGCCTACATTCCTTGTAGTAAGAAAGTCAGAAATAGCCACAGGGTTTTGTAGACTTTAGATGCACAGAAGCCCACGCGCATAAGTAAATACTAGGTGAGGGGACTCCACCTCTAAGTGTTTTGTGTGTGGTTTCTGGTGACTGGAGCGCAGCTTTCAGGGTTCACAACGTCCCCTGAATGCCTTGATAGGATTATTTCCCTGTATGTCTCTGCAGCCCCTCCGTTCTTTCTGTAATTCCATCTGCTGGGGCAGCAGAAGCACCTCTGGGTTTATAGTATGCCCAGAATCCTGTAGCTGGGATTATGGTTTTTTGTGCTTGTGTCTCATAAGGCCATTCCTCCCTTCTTTCCTTCAGTGATGCTTCCTTCCCACTGAGCTCCAGCAAAGGAAAGTTGCTCTCACCTACTTGTGAAAACATGAATCATTCCTCACCTTTCCTGTCCCCAACAGGCTCTGTGTCTGCATTTTGTACGCTAATAATGTGGCATTGCATAAATTAGGAGTGTGGCAAATCCCTCTAAAAGGAGACACGTTGGCTGTCTCAGGAGGAGCCACGGTTCCTAGAATAGATTGGTGGCCACGGAAGGGGCAAGGGAAAGGGGGCTGCTTAACGGGATAACTGCTGGAACTGCATTTGGCCCAGGTGTTTGCAGCAGAAGTTGAGGTTGGCAGGGAGAACAAACTCTGTCTGTGGCCCTTCCACCCAGCTGGTTTTGTGTGGAAGGTGAGTAGGCTAAGCCTGGGCATGTTGATGGGGTATAGCAGGTCAAAGGGTTAGCTAATCACCTCAGGTAAAGGGGTGAGGAAAGGCCTGAGCTGCTGAAAACAAACAGCTGGCACACCTAGGTAGGCAGCAGAGACTCGGGTAGACCAAAGGAGGCTGTGATCCCATCAGCAGAAGCATGTGGAGATAAGCAAGTGGTGTTCCTAGTCAGTGTGTGCCTTGCAGGGTTCAGTTCGATGTCTCCTCCCTGTCCCCTGTGCCGGCCCCCGCCTAGGGGTGATGGAGTCTCTTGCTCTTGGCAGTCTGTCTGTCTCTTGCAGCCCTTGGGTCCTGTGCTTCTCCACCGAGGTGCTGGTCTAGGGCTGGGCCTGAAAGCATTCCTTCTCATAGGGTCTATTATGTCTGTCCCTTCTGGCGTCTGGGAGGTTATTGCTGTCCTGGTGCCAGGTAGTGTAGGTTACAAGAAGCAGTATGGTCCCTCTTCGCACTAGTGTGAAGCAGTCAGCCACTGAAACCTTCTTAGGAGGGATTTCCTACCCCCTCCCAGTCTCTGAACAAAATGGTTCAGAAGAGATTCAGTTCTCCTTCATTCCCATAATGAGAACATGGAAAACATGCTTGAAAGGGTCATGTTCCTGCAGTGTTTCTAGCTCACGCTGTCCCTGGACATCCAGAGATCAGGAGAGGTAGTAGACGCCGTGTAGAAAGTGAAATATTTCAAGATTAAAAACTGTACCCAGCCTCTGGGTGAAGCATCGAGGCCTAGTCTGTACTCTTACGTGATTCACTTCCTGTTTCTGCTCTGACGCTGTGTTTTCTGTGCTTCTTTTCTCAGCACAACTGAACCATGGAGCTTCGAGTGGGGAACAAATACCGGCTGGGAAGAAAGATTGGCAGTGGTTCGTTTGGAGACATTTATCTGGGTGAGTGAGAGTCTCTGTCCTTCCACCTGCAAGGTTGTTTTTCTCAATTGCGTCATTGTTTTGGGGTTATTTTTCTTGCCTGTTGATATTTGTGGGCACTGTGTAAGGTTGGAGGTGGTGGAGTGAAAAGAGCTTCAAGGAATACTGCTAGTTGCTGCCAGTCCTCTGATGGCAAAGAAAGTGGGATGAGCTCAGAGTTGCCTCGCAGGTATTGGAGAGACAGTGGTGTTTGATCAGACTGATTTAGATTTGGACTGTTGCGGGCGTATTTGTCATACACCCTACTCCAGCTCTCTCGCTTCCTTTTCTTGAGCTTGGGTGTGTGTGGGTATAAACTCTGTAACGAGTGGGTGGTGGAAAAGGACGAGATGTCTGTTCCTTCCGGATAAAAGGAATTAAGTTTTGGGAAGATTGGTAGTGGATGAGGTGGTCCAGCACCTGTGAGAGAGAGGTCTGAGACCAGGAGATATAAAACAGGTCAGAGAGGCTGGCCTGGTTAAAGTCCTTGGACCCAGATCTGTTAGATCTGTAATGGGATTTAGAGTTAATGTCTGGAATGACCTGGGCTGGGAGCTCAGTGCAGAGAGCCCATGAGACACTGGGTTTCCTGTTACCACGGCAGGTCACCTGGGGACAAGTTCTTCCAAGCCACCATGCTGATGTGTCGATACGTTCCCTGATGCTTTGCCTGCTGATGTTTTTATTGGCTCAAACCATGTGGGGCCGGAGTGGTGAGACTACCCAGTAGCCTGATCAATCCATCCGTGAGAGCTGTCGTGGCTTTACCTGTCATCTAGTTCTCACTACTGCCTGTTTAGCTGTAGTCCAGTAGGCCAGCAGAATGATTCCTCTCTTCCTTCTTGGTGTTTGCACCCTTTGGGTACTTAGAGATGGTCGTCATATGTTCCTTGGCTTTTAATTTGCTCGGTTGTGTTGTGTTTTGCTTCCCAGTACGTCCACAACTCCTCACTCTTGCTGCTCCTTCAGTTTTTCCCAGTTTATCCCATCTGCTGAGCAGCTTGGAGCCTACACAGCATTTGAGGTGTGGCATTTCCAGTGCTGGGCAGCAAAGGGCTACCCTTGAGCGATCTGTAACATGATGCCTCTGCATAGGCTACTTTGGGTCTCCTTGGCTTCCCCCATCACCGATGCTGTATCAGGTTGCAGAATTGGCCTTGGTGCACTGTCAGCTGTATTGTAGGAGATCTCTTCTAGCTTCTGCAACATCTTTCCATCCCTCTCTGAGTTCTTTTCATTGAATACCTCTAATTCAAATTACTTTTCCCTGTGTTTGTAAATCACCTTCTGTTTTCTATCTCTGGCTTTTATCTCCAGTTCCCTCTTGCTTTATTATTCTCTCTTGATTGCTGTTGGCAGCCTCTCTTGATTAAGTATCCTGTGGGAATCATCAGTAACAGGGTTTGTTGTCACCTTTATCCAGAGCACGAACAAAGATGACAAATGATGGATCTGGGATCCCACTTCCACCATGTGCTGCCTTCACTGCTGCCTACTCCTGTGTGTCACTCCTCTGTGGCCTCCCAGCCAGTTAGTGTCTCAGGTGACAGTGCTTTCAAGTCCTGGGTGCTAGGGATTAAGGGGTGATAGCCTGAACACAGCATTTTCCACCTATGCTATGCTTTGAAGCCTTCCAGACTCTCTCTAGGACAGCAGAAGTTGTCAGGATCTTGCAAAACATCTGGTAAGCGTGTGGAGAAAGAAGGGAGGTACTGAAGGGTGGTATGGCCTCTGCATCAGATATAACAGGTCATCCACCTGTGTGAAGGGGCATGGAAAGCACGGGCTCTGGTGAAGGGGTTGTGCCCGCCTTCCCTGTAATCGAATGACATCAGAGGCAGAGGAAGCCCCAATGTCCTAGTGTGGTGAGCATGGCCAAGTTACTTGAATGCAGTATCAAAGCCCTTGTGATGTTCATTGAGGTGCGAGCCAGCGTGTTTTGAAACACTGATAGCGAGACTTCTTGGAGCCTGGGTGACTCCCCAGCCTGGAGGGATCAGGCACATAGTCTCTGATGGTGCGTCTGGAGGACGCTTGTGCTGTCCTCTGTCTGTTCTGCAGACAGAGGGACTCATGAATGAGGACTTTTCTCCTGCACCAGATTCACCTTGCAGTTCTCTCTCTTGATAATGGTGGGGAGATGGAGCAGAGACAGACAAGCCCAGTCTGTCTCTGAAGGCGAGCGTGGGCTGTATGGTTTGTTCCCAGCTTCTCCCTCTCGGGATGTTAGTGCCTTCACCCGCCCTGTAACCAATGGGTGCTGTGTGCTGTGCTCTTCGGTATTTGTTTGTGGGTTTCCTGTCAGAAGCAAACTTGAATTTCTACATGGGCATGCACAAAGGATGGGCTTCTGTTAATCCTTGGCTGGGGCTTAAAGCACAATGCCTTGCTTCCATGCTTTGCCTTGGGCGATAGATGTACTATGGGGAGATTCCACTGGTGTTGGCTTGACAGGGTGGGAAATAAGACGGAGCTGCTCTAGGCCTTGACTACCCAGTTTGCCTCTAAAAATGCTCACTCAGAAGAGCAAAACCCAGTTTGCAGAGGAATTGCCGAGACCTTTGGGCCGTTGGACGAGAGGTGCTTTGTCAGAGGTTGCTGGCCAAGAAGCAGGGCAGGGTTGCTGGACGTGGTAGGAATCACTGGGTCCGGGATGCACTGGGGGGGACATTGGTGGTGGAGCGGAGCGGGGGACTGGGGATGGTGGGGCGAACAAAGCATGCTGGGACCTGCGCTGGCTGGGGACAGTTCCTGGTGTCAGGCTCCTCCCTTGCTGGGAGGGGAGTGCTTTCCCTTTGTTTCCTGGCCTGTTAACTCTCTCTCACCCTATCTGACTTCTTCCATCTGTTCCCAGCCCTCCATTCTTCCTGCACCTTGGCGAGAGGGAAGTGGGCAGTGGGGAGAGCGGGGGGACGTGCCTGTTGGCTTGCCTGATGCGCCGGGGGGGGGGGGATCAGACATGCTTCCACTCCGAAAAGATCCTGTTTAGCCAGTGGCATCCTCTGTCCCTGGGGCCCTGTTTCAAATAGATCGTGATGAATGAGTAGAATTTTTGCAGCCCCCACAGCAGAGAGAGAGTGGGGGTGGCTGTTAGGAATTATCCCCAATCCTACGTACGTCTCTCGAGTGGCTGAAGCTAGGCAGGCTCTGCTGCATTTGTCTGAAATGTGGTGCTTTCCAGTCTGGAGACGGAGCAGAGAACTCTTGCTTTTGTACTTCTATCTTTAAAAAAGATGGTGGTTAAAGTGTGGAACAAAGGATCAGAGAGACTCCTGCCCTTGAATTCTCTCCTTCCTTGTGGTGGTCTCGGCCTGGGTAGATCTGTAGCCAAAAAATGGTGGAGAGCGCGAGCTGAGGACTTATGGGGGTTCAGGGAGGGGGCAAGCTTCAAGTGACCCCCTCAGCAAAGAATAGCGCCTCAGCAGGTCCAATTGGTCCTACTTTTGCTGTTCCAGGCCACACGGTTGTTTCTTCTTTTTCTAAGAGACTTAACACCTGGTTTTGGGCTATGGAGAGTATGGGTCTGAAGGCCATATTGGTCATTTGAGTGGCATATTCACATTTTGCAGAATCTAAGTTTTTTCTTGATGCTTACCCCTCCTTTCCCTTTTCCTGCTTTACATGGGCACAGATAACTCTCCCCACCTGCAGACAACCTAGTAGGTGAATGCATGGTCATCTTCCTAAACACACAGGCTAATGTGGAGATGAGAACTCATTCATCTTTCCACTGTTCAACTTCAGGGAGTAGGGTTCATTCAAAATGCTAATACTACTGCTGACAAAAGTCAGCAAGACTTACCATTGCGTGTGTGTCAGCAGATGGACTAGAGGAGGGGAAGAATTCCCCCAGGGAACGGACAAGGGAGCTGCTGCAGAGCATTTGGAGGAAAGCCTTCACAAAGGCAGGGGAAAGAGAGAAGGGAAGGAAGCACTCTTGTCTGTTTGCATGTCCTGGGTGTTTCCATGCTGGATGAGGGCCAGTTTAACAGGTAGATACTAGTCCAAGGCCACATTCTTACTGTGATCTGAGTTCCTTTTCCTGCTCTTTTCCTCCTTGAACTTCTGATGCTTATAAGAAGGGTCCTGTGGTGGAGTGAAGGGAATGTACAGACTTGCTTTGCTGGCCAGCAGTTTTTAAGTGGAAAAAGTCAGTGTCTTTCCAAAAGTAATCATTGGACAAATGGCTCTAGTTCTCAGGATGGCTTTTTCCCTTACCCTTCTTCTGGCTCTTGAGTAAAAACGCTCATTAACTTCATCTCATTGCTCCTCCTTCCCCTCCCTCAGAGCACCCTAAATAATTCCTCTCCCTCCTTAGTGTTTACAGCCTTCAAATATTTGTAGACTGTTGTCATGTCCCATTCTTCCTCCCCGCCCTCCTTAGTTATATCTCTTGTCTATGTTACATATTTAGCTCTTTTAATCTTTCTTAGTGAATCAGTCCCTCTAGGCTCTGATAGTTTTTGTTCCTCTCACAAATTCCTAGCAGCTTGTCTGTCTCAGCCTGATGCTGTAGTATCTAGATGGCGTCTTTTTGCTAGCAGGCAGCTACTGGCTAACTTTGTGTACAAGCGAGAACTCTTCAACAGGAGATGGATCTAGGGGGAGACGAGATCCAGTTGTGTGAATATTTGCTTTTTCTCTTTGGTCCCTGGCTCTGGAGGTGGTGTGTGTGAAAGAGGATGTATGGAGACATCTATTTGCAGATGTTCTTGTGGACCCTGAAAGTCTTATCACAGGGATCAGGAGGCACGAATTAGCCAGACCCACCAAAACTAGCTATCTACAAAACATCACCTTTGACTGCAGCTTATGTTTGGCGTACATGTTCTGGGGTACTTTATTACAGTGTTCATAAGCTGCTCGTGATCAGGCCTGCTCTCTGATTTGTGTTTGAGTGCAACTTTTAGTCCCTCTGGATACGAGGAAAGGCTTGTCTGTGTGTATGAGGCAGGCATGGGAGTTGGGGAGAGAGAAGCAAGTCTTGAGTGTCATTCCTGTGACCTGTTTACAGGTCTTAATTCTTTCAATTTTAGGATGATGTGAAACATCTGGAATCCTCGTGGCTAGTACAAGCACTTTGGGACCAGAGTGCTGGCTTTCATGGCTGGCAGCTCAGTTGTTTTCAGAAAGAAGTGCGTGGGGTGGTAGTTTTGTGTCATCGCAGACTATCTAGCAATACCTTTAACAAAGACATCCGAGTAGCTTAATTCAGTACTGGATTCAGTTTATTTCTTCTTCTATATTTAGAATATAGCAAATGATTATGTGTTGGCAAAAGATTATTATTAAGGTATTATTAAAGCCCTCAGGAGAGGGAGAAGCTGGAGATTTGGGAATTGTCTGTATTAAGCAGGTCAGGAAACCAGAGGTAGCTGGGAGTGTTAGCACTGTCTCCTCCTGAACTAATTTGCTCTGTTGAAACGATGTACCTGAGATAACCAATAATTTTTTGTTGGGAAGAGGTACTCTGTTATCACTGCCTGGGGGCTGGCTTGGGTTCAGGGGCTAGGTATACAATCAGGGGCAGCTAAAACTTCCACTCACTTTAGGTACTGCTGATATATACAGATTGACCTCTCAATCTGGCACTTTTTGAGATAACGAGGCAGTTAACACAATGTAGGACTGTTGTTCTAGCCTGCCTGCGGGGTCAGAGTTGGTTTTCTATTCATGGACTTTTGCAAATGGCAGTACTGGAAACTCTGTATGAAGTTGAAGTGGCTGAACCTCATTTCTGTCACAGAGAATAAATTTCAGGGCAAATCTTAAGGTTTTGGCATCTGTACAGGCCTTGTTAAGTGTTTAGCTTCAGTGGAAGCTTGCACAATCTTGATTTCACCCTCATTTCTATGCAGGAGCCAATATTGCGACTGGTGAAGAGGTGGCTATCAAACTGGAATGTGTCAAAACCAAGCATCCCCAACTCCACATTGAAAGCAAGTTCTACAAGATGATGCAGGGAGGAGGTGAGATGGGGAGGAGAAGATGGGGCTGGAAAAGTGTTGAAGGATGAAATTATTCTGGAGGGCCTTAGAAAGAAAATTATTTGGTGTTACATATGATCTTCTCAGGGGGCGATGCAGCAGTTTTCCTCTGTTCTGTGGGCTTAATCTTTCTCTTTCCTCCAGTGGGTATCCCCTCCATTAAGTGGTGTGGAGCAGAGGGGGACTATAATGTGATGGTGATGGAGCTCTTGGGGCCCAGCCTGGAAGATCTCTTCAACTTCTGTTCCCGCAAATTTAGTCTCAAGACAGTTCTGCTCCTGGCAGACCAGATGGTGAGTTTCCTCTGAAGCATTTGTGCCTACTCTCCTTTTCCATGCCTTTATTTTATTTTTTTCCCCCCCATCCATTCCCTTTGCTCGAGAACTGCTGTATCCTAGGCTTTTTTTATTTAGCAGCAAGTGGCTGCCAGGTTTCTATTTCATGATGAAGCTGGGGGCCTGGAACCTAGGCATTGTTGGCTTTTCCTGATCTCCATCCCTCCTTCCTTCCCCTGATGCTCACCCTGTGTTAGAGTTGCATGTGTAGATGCTTTTGCCAGCATGATGAATGTTTGGCATTGCTACTTGTCTTGACTCAACTGCCCATGCCCTGGGTTTAAGTCCCATAGCTGTTCTGGATCCTCTGCTTTCCCAGCCTGGGTGAGTTTGAAAGTTGACTTCTGTCAAAGCCGAAGTTCAAAGTTTTAGTCTGTACAAACTTGCTTCCCATCCTTCCTTGTGGTGCTAATGGTGACCTCCCCAGATTGAGGACTGGGCTGGTGTGCAGGGTTGAATTCTATCTTTATCTCCAGATTATTCTGCCTCAAGAGGGTGTCTTTTCCTTGGGGGTCATCTCTGATATTTTCTGCTAGGTGTCCCTTTCCCTGCACTGGCAGACCAGTGTCCTGGAGAGGGTATTTTTTTTTTAAACAGATGCTTAACGTATTTTTAACAGATTATCTTAACAATTTTAAGATAAATTTCCTTCTTTCTTGTCTCACTATTTATTTATTTATTTCCCCCCCCCCCCTCCAGATCAGCCGTATTGAGTACATTCATTCCAAGAACTTCATCCACCGGGATGTGAAGCCAGACAACTTCCTTATGGGCCTTGGCAAAAAAGGCAACCTAGTATACATAATTGATTTTGGTTTGGCCAAGAAGTACCGAGACGCCCGGACCCACCAGCACATCCCTTACCGGGAAAACAAGAATTTGACTGGCACAGCCCGTTACGCCTCTATCAACACCCACCTGGGAATAGGTGAGCCTGCGTTGCCCCTTGGTGGCACTTTCCAGGGGAGGTAGTGTGTCCCCAGGAGAGGGTTGGGTTCTGTGCCTGGCTCTGCTGCTGGCCTGTGTTGAGATCCTGGGTAAAGAACTGTTACCTCTCTTGCCTTTTGTGGCCCTCTGAGCTCCTGAAGGCAGAGGCTGTCTGCCAGTGTGTGTTTGTGCGCTGCTTTGTGCAGCGGGGCCCTGTTTCAGCATCAGGGCTGTGACCTCACTGACTTTAGTGCTGCTGACTCTGCCTTGCACAATTTTTGCAGGCTGATTAGATATGTAAAGGAGACATTCACAGGTACTGAGCTTTTAGGGATATGTGCAATTGAAACCTCCCTTGTTGACTCCTGAGCACTTTCATCAGTGATTATTCTGTAGCTGTCAGAGCTGGAGGACACAGGCCCACTGCAGTATCGTGATACTCCTGTTACCCACCAGTGAGGATGGGGACAGCCATATGCTGGAGATGTACGAGAAGCTGTGAAATGAGGGGAGACTTTCCTACTGCCTGGACAACCATGTTTAGTGATTGAGGACTGGCTGTTGTGGGCCTTCAAAATAGGTGCGTCTCTGTGAACCACACTGCCTCATTCACTACTGAGAGAGACTGAGGCAGCTTTAGGGAGGTAGGACTCTGCCCTTAGTGTCTGTGGCTAGTACCATGGGGATAAAACT
>NW_010106477.1:4407-12504 GCF_000699245.1 Pterocles gutturalis | reverse complement strand
AGTTCAGCCAGGTCTTAGCCTGGTGATGGCCATCATACCAGGTTCTGTAAAAACCTTGTGCAGGTTAGTACCCACTGCATTTAAGTGTCCTGAAGCCATCCAAACTCGTGTCCTGGGAATGAGCCCCTGGTGCACAACACCTGGTTGCTGTGAGGAAAAGAAGTGAAAACCTCTTGCAGTTTTCTCTTCCGTTCCCTGACCAGATACTTCTCTCCGATGTGTGACTTTTTTGGGCTAAACTTTGTCCACAATGGTAGAGTTTCATAGTTATCGTAGGGTGTGTTCTGAGCAGGCTGACTCAGTTCTGCTAGTGGTTGGCAAATCCGAAGAGCAGAAACACTGAAGCTGCCCTGCCTGTGGTCCCAGGAAAGTAGCTGCTGTGCTTACAGCTCAGTTTGTATCTTTGAGAGACCTTCTTCTGAAATGTATAAGCTGGGAACTTGAAAATCAGAGCAGGGAACTCAAACCCTTTAAAGTAACAGCTTCCACGGGACTTCATGTCCTCGTGTGCTACGGAAAGCTTCCCACTCTCTTTTCTCTTGCAGGTGGTTTCTCAGGAATCTGGAGTCAAGGCTTGACCTGCAGAAAATAAAGCAATTTCCCCCTGCCTTCTTTGCTTAATACTGTATAACTGTAGACTGAAAATACTTTTATTTAAATCGAGATAGGGAGTGTTGTATGTTAGGAGTGGGCCGTGATCTCCTGACCTCTTCCATGTAGTAAAAATAGTTCTCATAGAGCTTTCTGAGTTGGTCTTCTGTATTTTGGCTGGACCTGCTTATATATAACTGACTCTCCATTGAATTCTCAGTCAAGATTTCCACAGCCATGGTAACTGCCACAAGGAGACATGCACAAAGTGATTCTCACTACTAAGTCTGTCCATTCTTTTGTGTGTGCCCGCTCTGTCTGAACTGATCACGAGAGGCTAAATGTCTGGTTGTGGGGTTGGCTTTTTTTTTTTTTTTTTTTTTTTTGAAGGGACTTTATTATTCATCCCGCCCCAACTTAGCCCTTTACTACTGGTGCTTGGCTTGTGTATCAGGATGAACAATGTCTGAACACTAATCCAAGGGCAAGCTGTGTATGCCATCAGTCTGAGCACAGCTATCGCTCTGTTCGTGCCCTTTGCTTCAGGAAGGGTGTGAGTTACTCTGTGCAGCAGGTCTTGGGTGTATTATCTCCACGTTGCAGGTAGTTCTCCTGAATGGCATAAAGGTTACATGACTTGCCTGGAGGAAAGGGGATGGGGGTGTCAGGGTTGCAGCTGGAGTTCCTGTTTCTCAAGACCTTGCCACAGGGTTTGTGACAGACACGTTTGTGAGTTAACAGCATTGCCATGGGAGCAGTCACTCTGAATTTTTTGACTTTTCAGAGACTAAATTCTCTGTCTTAATGTTACATTAATGTGGTTTAGGGAGAGGGAAGGAACCAGGTGCCGGGGTATTCGTGTGACAGGAATAGCAAATGAATAAATGCCTTTATTTGAATGTGCAAGCTAAGGGTTGGGCATTCCAGTGTCTGGAGGAAACACATTCTTTTCCCAGTGACTGGGGGGAAAAAGTAGGAGGGGAGATTGGAGAGGGTTTCCACAGCTGGAGACTTGCTGTTGGGGGAGTCATTGGACTGTGCAGGCTTTGGTTCACGCATTCCAGTCAATTTTGACATGCTCTGGGGATGAGAGTCCCTTTCACCCTCTGGAGCTTGTAAAGTCTGAAATAGATGCCCAGGGGTGCCCAGGAGACAGTCTTGGAAGAAGCCTGGTGGGTTCTGTCTGGTAACAGGAGGCTGGGGGTGGGGAGCAGTTCCTCCCCAAAACGCCTGTCCTAAATGGCATCAGTGTAGGCTGTGCAGAGCTTGAAGTTCTTCTGCTCATCCTGCTCTCTGTCACCCATTCCGGATTTTTGTGTGTTTTTAAAGGCTGTTGCCATGCAGTGGGGAGAGAAAGGGGAAGTGTAGTGCCTGCATGTGCAAAATCAGATATGAGTGCGTAGTCAAGAAAACATTGCTCGGTTAAGACTGTTTGCAGCTGGGCTGGCTCCAGTGAAGGCAGCTGATTTCTGCATGGGAATAGCATTGCTTTGGATAGGATCAGGATGGGGGAAAGCACTGAAATGGGGGAACAGGAGGCACTTTAGGCTGCAAAGAAATAAGTATTGTCATGAACCTTACATCCAAGGCAACTAATCTTTAGTCTCCTGTCTTTGCCCAAGCATGTCTTCCCCAGGTAACTCGCTGTCCTGCTACTCACCCTTGACTCAGGTCCTTCCGAGGACCCTGCTTTGGGAAGGGAATGAGGGTGTGGGCTGGCTGGGAACTTCCCTGGGAGTGGGAGGGAGCTGGCAGGAGATAGCTTACGGTGGGCGTTGGGTTTGAGAGGCCATGCTGGGTTGTGTGGGAAGGCAACCTTGTGTTTTCTGTTGGGGCTTGTGAGGGAGGGAGAAAAGGATGAGTGTCCTATAAAAGCAGCATTCCCTGATATATTGTAGGAGAGCTGAGAAGCTGAAATTAAATGGAGAGAGGAAGTGTGATGTGGTGTCACAGGTCACAACTGTAATCCTGCTTCTGGACTGACTTGCTCTGGGCACGCATTCATGTCACTTGTGTTTCTCTTTTCAAACTGTGAAGTGATGGGGGTTTTTTTTTGCCTGTGTCTCAGGGATGCTGCGAGAGTTAGTCAATGATAGTCAAGCTTCTAGAAGTGGAAAGTAGTGATATTAAATAACATTTCCTTGGTGTGTAGAGGTGAACTTCATTCTTCCTAACTCTACTTAATTACTCCACTTTTGCTTTCCGATTTTATCTAGTATCCTGAGGATGTTGGTATATGAGGCCAGGCAAATAAAGTAAAAAAATAAAAATTTAGAGATGTGTAATAGTAACTGAAGATGAAACAGAGAAATGGGATGTAAGAACTGTTGTTCTTCACCATTATCCAAGGTTTGGTTTGGCATCTTGTAGTTAGGGTTACAGGTGAAAGACAGCTACAATGTTTTGAGGTAGCTTGACAACTGTGACCAATCATGTTGGTGCTTCAGACTTGTCATAAATTTGAATCACGCTGAAATTGTTTAAGTAGACCACAGTGACCATGTGAACCTGAGATACTGGACATTGGGGATGCAACGCAATCAGACATTTATCATTCAGCATTTTAGTAATTAGGTGATGTGCTTGCAGTTGTTTTTCCTTGATCATATTGCTGTGTTAAGGCACAGTTATCTGTGTTTGCATGTATGTAATGGATACCAGTGAGCTGCCCAGTGTGGTTTTGTTACCCCTCTCATTGCCTCCACCAGGGGCTTGTAGCATCCCCCACTGACTTAAGGCTCCTTAACCTCAAGTCTCTATTCTGGCCTTCCCCGGATCACTAGGACTGTGCCTAGGCATATGTTCACACTGTGTCTCCTGTTCTGGCTGGGGTTGGTGGCTGCGCTCAAAGCTGCTGTGCTCCACACAGGTGGAGGTGTGTGGTCCAGCCTGCCCTAAGGAGTGTGGAGTTCAAGCAAGATTTTGGAGGCAAGATCCTGATTTATTCCTAAAATGACAATTTGATTGTTTAGTAGGTTTCTCTGTTCCTGCCCTGCCTTTCCATACTCCTCTGAGGGGCACCACCATGCTCTAGGCAGGGAACCCACAGTTACGGGCTTTAAAGCTGTAGCATGGATACGTCAAGGGTTGGCAAGTTGCAGGATTGAGGTTACCTTTGTCTCCGGTACTTTCAGACTCTGGATGTGTGTTCTGACTACTGTTTCCACAGGCCTTCTGTCTCAGGATGTAGGTCACTATCAAATATTGTTTAGTTCTATTTATTTATTATGCATGATGTGTACTCTCAGAGGGCTGCGATTACACGTATCGCAACCTTAGGCCAAATGCAAACTGTGGGTTTCTTTTTCCTGCTCCCTCCATAGCATCTAAGCATCTCGCAGACAGTCAGGTGCTTATCTTTGGCAGTAGCCTGATAAGATTAGGAAGTATTAGCCTCTTTAAAGTGGGCAACTTGAGGCAGTAAGTTACTGAGGTTAAAAAATGCTGTTACTTCTGCATGCTCAAAGAAAGACACTTTGGGGATCTGCAGGGCTGCATTCTCCTCTACTTCTGTCTTGGAACATGGTGTTTTTGTGGCATTTGATGTGCTTTGACCCAAAGGTGCTCTCCTCTCTGTTATGGAGAGATGAGACCCTCCTTCTCTTCTGCAACCATAGTGCTTTTTTTTTTCCCTGCTAATATTTTTAACTTGACAAGTCCCCTAGTTCTGAAAAACATTAGGAGGTTATGAGAGAGATGCAGGAGGAAGAAAGGCCCATGGTGACCAGCAGCTTGTGTCAGTACATCTGGACATCTAGATCTGTGAGGTGTTACAGCTACTCCTGTGTCAGGGTTCAGTTCAGCTAGCAGAGTAAGGGGTAGTTGTAATAATATACTAGCTTTTGAATGGGGCAGGTGATAGCATGTAACTGATACTGAGAATTAACCCAGACCAATATATAATCTGCAGCATCTTCTAGGACATGGCACTGAATCCAGCAAAATGTGCTGTAGTAGTAAATTAATCTAATAGATTAATCTCTTTAGTCTTTCTGCTATGCCTGTGCTCTCCTGCAAGCCATATTTTGCCTTTCTGTTCTCTGTGTGGGTTGGTGTTCTCCTCAAAATTAAAGTACTTTCTCCAAAGTGTTTGTTTTATTTGGGAGGGAAACAAGGGCAAGAGCTTCTTGGCAAAATTTATAGATGAATTTGTAAACGTGTTGGAGGAGCTGGGAGGAGTTTCACAAATTAACCAGTGGATATTTTCAGTTCCTGAGATTCTGCATCAACTTAATCTTGAGCTAACTTGAAACTTAAAATGGCATGGCCACTCCAGAGAACAAGTTCAATATGGAATGTTTTTGTTTTGGAAACAAATTTTTTGTTTCATAAATAAACATCTAAAAGTGTGCCCTTACAATGGCATATTAAGGGCAACCCCTGCTCTGAGCAGAGTTGGTAGTGATATCAGTTACACAGTCATTCCCCATTTGGAGGGGAACCTTTTGTTCAAACTATACTTCTGTATTCATGCCTCTTTCCTCCACAGCTTGAAAAATGCCACCAATCTGGAAAGACCTATGCACAGTATTACATGTGAAGCTTCTCTAAACTATCAACAAAGTAATTTACCACAAGAAGGGGTCTCTAGTTCCTCGTTTCTGCCCTGTGTAAAGAGTATCAGTGGGTAGCTTTGTCTTTCTGTGACTGACTAATCCCCAGGGTGAAGTATCATTCTGGGTGGAGAAGTGTAGGTGCCCTTCCTCTGGGACTGGGAAGAGCAAAATAGGCAGTGTCGCTGCAGCACTTCTTGAGCTGTTGAATTCTTGTGTGAATTAAGGCTTGTCCAAGTGAGGAGGTAGTCAGAGTAATTATTCATTTATGAAGTGGGTTGGGCTGTATGGGGAGAGGAGTGCTTTAATTCTTGCAGTATGAACATCTCCACAGGAATTTGTACTGGAATGTCATCTACAAGTTTGTCTGTCCATAGAAATCTACCAAAGAAGTGAGAGGGGTTGTTTCTTTCGTTCCATGTTCACCTCCAAAGCTGTGTGATTGCCAAAGCAGTTTTGGTTGCTGCTCACTCCTTGCCCCTGTGTAATTTCCTCCCACAGAGCAAAGTCGACGTGATGACCTGGAGAGCTTGGGCTACGTGCTCATGTATTTCAACCTGGGTTCGCTGCCCTGGCAGGGCCTCAAGGCTGCCACCAAGCGCCAAAAGTATGAGAGGATCAGCGAGAAAAAGATGTCAACGCCCATTGAGGTGCTCTGCAAAGGGTACCCTTGTAAGTGCTCTGATCTTGATGGCTACCTTGTCTGATGCATGGTTTGCTCTTGTGCTGAAACTTGATGGAGTCTTGAGTCTTGAAGGGCAACGCCCAGTACCTCCAGACCAAGATGTGCTGCTGCTGACACCAGTGATAAGGACAAAAGACTGGTGGTGATACAGTTCTGGTTCAGAAGTGGGAAATGTGTTTTTGTGGAGGGTCAAGCCTTGTATTAGTAAGGGCATGAGAGTGCTGAGAAAAATCTTCAGGACCTCAGAAACAGTCCGGAAGGTGGTGGGCAGTGAGGCGAGAAGGTGTGCTGATGATCCTGCATTTTAACTGGGTAAGGCGGATGAGGGCCAACTGTGATGAATCCCGGAAATAACCAGGCAGTGAAGTGGCAAATGCAGCTCTTTGTAGGTAAATGTGGAATAATGTATGTGAGAGAGAAGGCTTGGTCCTCCTGTCATATGCAGAATAGTAGGCTGTGAGCTGACCAATGCCGCTCACCAATGAGCTGTTGCAGTTACAATATATGGTTCCGTGAAAGCATAAATTTTGCCTTTAGGGGCTACTGAGGAAGGCAGATCGGGTGTTACAAATTACTAGGAAGGAAAAGAAGCCCAAACAGTGTGCATAAACCCATGGCCCACTCACACCTTGCATGCACTGTGCAGCTCTGGTCCATCCCACTGTTTCAGAAAGGATGTGGTAGAACTGGAAAAAGGTCCAGGAGAGGGCCAAAAGGGTGATTTCTATACAAGCAATGAGCTTGCTGGAACTTGGAAAAGAGGTGATAAGAGAGATGATAGAAGTCTACGCTATGGCTAGGCCTCCGAAAGTTTGGATGGGAGCTGGTTATTTGGTGGCCCCAATTCTTGTATTGGAAGAGAAACAAAGTTGGTTCCTGCTAGCTTCAGTGGCTCTTCACAGAGATTAGTAAACCTGTGGAACTCTCTCCCATAAGATTTTATGGATACTTAAAGCTTACAGGAATTCAAGGAGAGATTGGACAACTACACAGAAGAGAGATCCACTGAGGGTTACTAAATAATCAGAATCTACATCCAGATCAGGAAGTTCCCTGAGCTGAAAGTAGGTGGAAGCTGTGCTGATGTCAATGAAAGTGTCAGACATACTTGCCCCAGTCTTTCTCCTCCGTAGCTGTCTACTTCTGGCCACTGCTTAAGACAGGCTACTGAATTAGGAGGAGCTCTGGTCTGAGCTGAGCTTCCCAAAGCTCACTTACACCTGTTCTTTAGGGCTGCATTTCTACTCTCCTTCAGCGGGCTCTGTGACTTCTTACCTCTTGGTTGGAGAAGCAGCTGGAAAAAAGGAGATGCATGAGCATTTCCTCTGGTAAAAATAGGATGGGGTCATCTTGGTGGCTAAAGCACTGCAACTGGCAAGCTCTGTTTTCGTTATGCACCTCTGTGTTTGTGCCGTCCTGGTCCAGCACACTGCTGCTGAAAGGCTGTGGCGGCTCTGTGGTGGGACCAGGGTGGTGGGATCAGGGAGGTTAGATGGTGTTCAACAACCAGCTGTTGTTTGCTCCCTCCAGCTGAGTTCTCAACATACCTCAACTTCTGCCGCTCACTGAGGTTTGACGACAAACCTGACTACTCATACCTGCGGCAGCTCTTCCGCAACCTCTTCCACCGCCAAGGCTTCTCCTATGACTACGTCTTTGACTGGAACATGCTTAAATTTGTGAGTGTGTGTGGGGAAAGGGCTGGAGGGGCAGGTGTTCATTTATATCATAGAGATGGGGGAGGGAAGCTGGAAACTACCTGTCATTTGTACTTACCTCTGGTGAGCACTTTGAGAAAGGGGACCAGGCAGAGTGAAAAGAGGCGGAGTTGTTTGTTGGTGCTAACCAGGGGGTATAGCTACTGTTGCGTTAGTGAGTGTGTCTGATGGAGCATGTGTGTCACTAGATCTATAGGTGGGTAGAGATAATTTTTCAGGAGAGAACTATATTTGGAGGTGAGACACAGATGTGGATTGTAATAACAGCTGTAGTACCGTATGCTTTCTTCCCTGTTACCTCATGGAAGAGAATGAGGCCTTCTCTGGGTGGAGTGGAAGATGGTGAGGGGAGAGTGTGTTTTGGGGATGGAGCTCTGCTTTCTTGGCGTGATGGAGCTCTCTGTGTTTTTGTCTGGGGCCTCTACTGTCTCTTGTGCCTGACAGCCATGTGTGGCATGAGGGTTTCTCTCCTCAGGGAGCAGCCCGGAACCCTGAGGATATGGATCGGGAGCGGCGAGAGCATGAGCGAGAAGAGAGGATGGGGCAGCTC
>NW_010106477.1:2934-4392 GCF_000699245.1 Pterocles gutturalis | reverse complement strand
CAGCCACACGAGCACTGCCCCCTGGCCCACCTGCTGGAGCCACTGCCAACCGGCTTCGCAACGTCACTGAGCCCATGGCCTCCACCCCCACCTCCCGAATCCAACAGTCCGGTGAGTGGGTAGGAGAGCTGCAGGAGGGAGCCACCCCTGTTACTGGCTGGAAATTATTGAAGCCATTGACTGATGTTCTTGTCTCACATTTCTCTGCCCCAACAGGAAACACGTCCCCCAGAGCAATCTCAAGAGTGGACAGGGAGCGGAAGGTCAGCATGAGGTTACACCGAGGAGCTCCTGCCAACGTCTCCTCATCTGACCTCACAGGGCGGCAAGAAGTGTCACGGATTTCAGCATCACAGGTGAGTTCCTGCTGCCGATGTTCGTGGCCTTGGCCTGCACATCCCAGGACAAAGGGCCCCACGGTATTTTTTTACCTGATCTGCTGGAGCAGACGTGAGCCTGAAGCTTCTACAGTGTATAGAGGGGAGTGGTACCGGGTTATGCCTTTGCTCTTCAGTTACATACTTTCCGGAGGCCATCCTCAATACTGTCTTCTTAGCTCTGCTTTGCTCAGAGTGAGCCTTCATCTGGTTGTCTTCCAGACTGCAGCGGTTTAGAGAATTGGAACAGTAAACTCTTGGGAGGGGGAGGATATCCTAAAAGAAACACACAGCCTCTCTGTTTTAGTGTCCTTCATGCCATTTCCTTCCTCTCCATCCCTTACCTACTCTTTCTTTTCTCTTGTAGACAAGTGTGCCATTTGATCACCTTGGGAAGTGAGGAGCAATTGCCACTGGACCAGTGTTTGCTTAGGTGAGCCTGTCCTTGTGCCTGGGATTCCCCAAGGAAGGAATTGCTGGCCTTAAGGATTAGGTTAAAGCTTTGATCTTGCTGTGGGGGATTGGTGCATTTCCTTTCCCTTCACCTTACTTTGAGATGTTTTCTGGCTTCAGAGGGAAGAGTCAAGTTGGCTGCCAAAACCTTGGGGGGATGGATTATCTTGGGTGTGAAGGTAACTTCCATTACTCAGGGAGGATAGGGGGGGTGGAGAATGTGCTGGGCTGGGGAGCGGTTTTGTTAGTTCCTAATGAATGCTCTTCTGGCAGTGTGATAGTGTTGGGGAGGAGAGTGGTGAGCACGTAGTGAAGTGTGTGAGACTTTGCACAGCTAGAGAGTGCCTCTTGTAGAGGAAACAACAGTAGCTGAACAAGGTAACACTAAGGGGTAGCACAAGTGTAGAAGAATGGGCTGATTTGATTTGTTACACTCCAGTTGGCATTGGAAGTGCTGGGAAGAGCCTTTTCTCCTAATGTCCTCTTCCCTTTTTCTTTTTTTTTGTCTTTCTAGTGTCTTCACTGTATTTTTCTTTTAAAAAACAAAAACCCCAAAACCAACAAAAAACTAAAAAAGACAAAAAACAAGCAAAAAAAAAAAAAAAGACCTGACAGAATTTCTTTTTGC
>NW_010106477.1:497-2488 GCF_000699245.1 Pterocles gutturalis | reverse complement strand
TTCCAGGAGCCTTGTGGGCCAGGAGGGGATCAGATTCCAGCCATACTTGATGGTAGAATTCTGATTATTATTATTATAGCAGAATTTATTTTCTTAAGCATTAAATGAATTTTAAGCTGTGAGGGGAATTGTGGCAATGGCCTAATCATTGACTTGGGCTCCTTTTCCTCGGGTGGCTTTTCTGTGGTTTTTTGTTTTTTTTTTTTCTGTCTATCGGGAGATGTGCCAGACTTCCCTGATCTGAGAGGTCCTCACATGCTGAGGGATCTCTGTGGAGAGGCATCTGGTCCTATGGAGAATGGGAAGGCTGGAGCTGAAATACAGGGAGATGAGAACCCACTTCCCATCCCTGAAGCGGGGTCTTTTTTCGTCTGGCTGTGTGTGTTTTTCTATTTTTTTTTTATTTTTATTAAAACTTGTTTTAATTCCTGCGGAGAGAGTTTGGGACTTCAGAGGAGAGGGGCACACAGAAACTGGAGTTTGTTCTTTCAGGAGATGGCTCTTGTTCTCTCCTTCCCTCATGCAATCCCAAGTAAGATCCACCGTACATGCACAATCCCTTTCTGCCCTCTCCCACCTGTCTCCCCCCCACCCCCCTTTAGTTGTTTTTAAATATAATTTAGGAATACTCAAGCTGCTTTGTGGCACTTGGGGCTTTGAAACACAATGATCACCACTGCGACCTATGGCCTGTAGCAGACACACTGTCACTGTAGTGTGGAGCCGATGGGTTGTTGGCAGGGCGGGGAGGGTGGGGTTAGTCTTTGTTTTGTTTGTTTTTATCCTTTCTATTTAACACTTTATTTTTCCTCCCTATTTTTTTCCTAATTTATTTACCCCTCTTACTGTCTCTCTCTTTTTTTTAATTAAAGAGCAAAACTTTTTATTACTTTGTAATTTAAAAAAACAAAAAAAAAACCTGAAGAACTTTGGGGGGGATTTTGTACTTTTTTCCTGTGTAAATATTGGACTTTTTTGAGCTTTATCGTGGTTGTTAATTTGAAGTAATAAAGTAGAAAATGATAAAGTGACACCAGCATCTGTAATTTCTTCCTTCCCTGGCATCCTTGCTGGGAGTGACATCTTAAACACAGGAAGCATTGTCTTGCAGCTGAACCTGTTCCTGAGTTCCAGGAATGAGTTTGATCAGAATTACTGGAAAAAAGGCGCAGGGCTGGAGTGCCTAAAAATAAAGATGAGCTGATCTCGGCAGTTGGAGCCTTGCAACAGCGAGAGCTATGTGAAATCAGATTCACGATCTCTCCGTGCCTGGATTTGACCCTCTGGCATCCTGTGCGTCTGGCTTTCAGGAGGATCAGGATGGGACCCTTCCCTGCCATTGGCTTTGGGTCTGCACCGAATTCAACAGAGGTGGACTCTGGGGTTTTTATTTTCTTGCTTTCTTCTATCCTCAAACTTAAGTCCTCGAGGAAGGGGAAGGAGGGGGGTCAGAGCAGTAGCCCTGAGCACCTGACAACACCGCTGTGCCTGATGCAAACATGCTGAACTCCCTGTAAAGTGGTACCTGCTGATTTGGTGCCTGTGCTGGTGTGGTTTGTTTGGGTTTCTCCTCCCTTGGTTGCCTGACCTGTCTGTCACTAAATTACTAAATCTTAATACTGATTTATTTCTGAATTGCTGCTCCTATAGTTAGGCTTCCCTGCATTATCCAGAGGAGAGACCTGTTTCTTGCAGGCTGTGTAAAAACTCTTGAAACTGATTTTCAGAAACACCTTTTGGGAATAAATGATGGATCTTGGTGACCTGGCAAATTCCTTCCAAGCCTGTTCCCTGCCAGCTGAGCAGGAAGAGCTGTTCTTTCATGGGCCTGCTCTATGGCGCTTCCAGCTGCTTGGATGCAAGAGGAGTAGGAAGGAAGAGAAGAGGAGGGTAGTTCAGGGTACGATCGTCCCATCCTGTTGCCTCTGTCCGGGGTTGGTCCTGCCTCCATTTTGAGTGTTTTTTTGAAGGATCAAAGTGAAAATTGCCTC
>NW_010106477.1:0-466 GCF_000699245.1 Pterocles gutturalis | reverse complement strand
CTTCTGAATCTTGTTTTCTGTGTGGAAGGCAACACCCATCCCTGGGGTATGCCTTTCCCCTGCTGGGTGCGTGGCCTCGCAGTGGGGTGGTGGAGGCAGCAGAGACATTGTGGAGTGGGTTCAGGAGAGGCTGCTGTTTGGGGTAGGAGCTCTGGTGTGGGACAGGAGGGAAGCGCACTGCCATTTTGGGAGACGGGGCAGCAGGCCCATGAGTGCACCTGTGTTTTGAAAGAAGAGGGCAAGGGAGAGCCTCAGCGCATGCCCCCGGTGGGCCATGGGCTGCTCTTGCTAACGCTGTCCTTGCTGCAAGCAGTTTGCTTGTGTACTGAAGGCTTTCAGAGCTTAGTTTTAGTTTGGTTTTATTTTTTTTTATTTTTTAGATTGAAAATCCTTTGTTCTGCATTCAGCAGAGGTATGCCATTGGTTTCCGACGCCTATACATGTGCTTTCCCCCAGAGATTTTGGG
>NW_010106476.1:0-2148 GCF_000699245.1 Pterocles gutturalis | reverse complement strand
AGGGCAGCTCCTGCAAGAGGTGCGCTGCATGAAGCTGGTCCAGCACCCCAACGTGGTGCGCCTCTACGAGGTCATCGACACCCACGCCAAGCTCTACCTCATCCTGGAGCTGGGTGACGGCGGGGACATGTTTGACCACATAATGCGGCACGAGGGCGGGCTGGCCGAGGCGCGGGCCAAGCACTACTTCGCCCAGATCGTCCATGCGATCTCCTACTGCCACAAGCTCCACGTGGTGCACCGCGACCTCAAGCCCGAGAATGTGGTCTTCTTCCAGGAGCAGGGGGTGGTCAAGCTCACTGACTTTGGCTTCAGCAACCACTTCCAACCCGGCAAGATGCTAACCACCAGCTGCGGCTCCCGGCGCCCGGGCTCCTGCTGGGGGAGGAGTACGACGCACCGGCTGTTGGTAAGGGCTTACCCGGGGGACGTGCCTGCCACGTGTCCCTTGCCTGTGGTCCTGCCAGCTGGGTACCGCCTGACTTTTGGCCCCTTATGCTGGGAGCACCCGTGGCCTGGTGGCCCTGCTGTCCCCGCAGGGAGCAATCCCATCCCGTGGGCGCTCGGCTGCCTGGCCCTGTCCTGGCACAGGGTGGTTCTCCCTGCGGAGACCGTCCCCACACCCACTGAGATCCCCCAGAGCAATGGCTCATGCCAGGGAGGGGAAACAGCCGAGCAGGCTGTGAGCCTGGCGTGGCATCCGCCAGGGCCGGGGAGGGCGCTGCCGCCACAGAGCCGGCAGTTGGGGTTATTTGGGGGTGATGCCGGAAGGAAACCTGCTCGGGATTCTGCCCTTTGGGCGGAGGAGCTCTGAAAGTTTTCTTTGCTCCATCTCTGCCCTGGAAACCGCTTCCTCTCGGTGGCTCCCAGCACCCTTCCTGCCCTGGGCGGGGTGAGGGGGGCCAGGGAGCCCGGCTGGGGGCACCCAGAGGCTCTGTGGGGACAGAGAGGATGTAAGAGGGAAGGGGGACCCCAGCCAGGTCACTGGAATTTGGGGCAGGAAGATTTAGCAAAACAAAACATGAGCCCTTAAAGGAAAAAGCCCAGTGTGGGCTCGGGGAAGGGTGTCTCTGGAGGTGAAATGGGGATGGCTCGTGGAGACGGTTAGAAAAAGGAGCTTGTGGCTCTGCAAAGGGAAATGAAGGGAGAAAACTGGTGCAGATAAGAAATTTTCAAATGCAGAGACTTGACTTAAGAAGCTGAAGGTATTAAGCGGGGAGGCCCAGGGTGTGCTCAGCTGAAAAAAGAGCTTTTGCAGAGAGTTTATGTACTCCTCAGGAGGAGAGGTGGAGATGCCGCTGGCTCTGTCCCTGTCCCCAGGGCCGGGCAGCGATCCCACTCTGGCAGGTGCCTGTGTGGCTGTAGGCAGATGGAGAGGTTGGCCTGGTGCTGCGTGCCCTGTCCCATTGCTGTGGTGTCCCCACCGGCACAGCCTGGTCGGGGTGAGTCTGTCTGGGGTCTGGGGAGCTGAGTAATGATGTGAAACAGTGCTGGGGGTGGGTGACTGGGGGGAGGACAGAGCTCAGGGCTGGTCCCCCTGTCTCCACCTGGGAAAAGCGATGAGGCCTCCGGTGCTTTGGTGAAGCCCCTTGAGACCTGTGTGGATGGGGAGGGTCCTTCCCCACCTGGGTGGGGCTGTGGTCCCCTGTCCGTGGGGCAGGACCTGGGAGCTGTTACCTCCAAGGAGCATCCCAGTGAGCACTGGTCTCTGCTGGATCAGCACTGGGGGCCGGTGGGGTTGCCCCCGGGGGTCCCTAGGGTTGGGGCTCTCCCCTGGGCCATGGTGGGTGCAACCTGACCTGCTGCTTCTTGCAGACATCTGGAGCCTGGGGGTCATCCTCTACATGCTGGTGTGCGGCCACCCCCCGTTCCAGGAGGCCAACGACAGCGAGACCCTCACCATGATCATGGACTGCCGCTACACTGTCCCCCCACATGTCTCGGCACCATGCGCTGAGTAAGCACCTCTCCCTCCAACCCAGAACCCCCAGACCCTGACTTGCTGCCCCCAGGGGTGGCTGCCCCATCCCTGGGGGTACCTGGGAGGTGAGGTAGGAAAAGGGGGTAAAGCTGGTGGAGTTTGGGGTTTGCGTGCTGCTGCAGGAGTGCAGCGTCACCCCCTGTCCCCGTCAGCCTCATCTCCAGGAT
>NW_010106475.1:486-18597 GCF_000699245.1 Pterocles gutturalis | reverse complement strand
TACAACGGAGCTGTTGAAGCAATAGCAACCTTTTTAGGTAAGTAAAAGATCATTAGCAACTACTTCTGACCCACCCTGTGCTGACAGCATTCTTCAGCAATGTCTGCAATATCTTTGGTGCCTTTCTATTTATTTTGTATGAGGACCACAGTCAACAGCAACATCCCCTAATATATAACATCCAAACAAAGTGTGCAAAGCATGTTTTACTGCACAACTTTATCAGCAGCCTTCAGAAATAATCTTAAAAAAATATATAGATATAAGCTTTTCCTTCTTAGGCAACCTTCATTCCACAAAGCATTTTAACATTTGAAGTTCACAGCTCTGTTTAAACCACAAATTTAACCTCAAGTAAGCCATTCAAAAACCCTGTGCAATGACACCTTGCCTATTCCTCCCTCAAATACACCTTAAGCTAGGTGGTTTAAGAATTAAAAGAATGTATTACTAGGTACACTGCTCTAGACAGTCTGTTTAGACAATGGAATAAAGAATTTCAGGATTAATGCTCCTGAACAAATATTCTGTGACTGCATGTGTATCCTGATCAAGGAGTTTGCCTCTGGATGTGACATACAGGGAGAGGCTGAGAGAGCTGGAACTGTTTAACCTTGAGAAAGCAAGGCATATCAAAGTGCATAAACACTTGGGGTGGTATAAGGAGGACAGAGAGCATGTAATTGTTTAGCCTTGAGAAAACAAGAGATCTTGTTACTGTGCATAAACACTTGAAGGGGAGGAGTAAAGAGGACTGAGCCAGACTCTTCCTAGTGGTGCCCAGTGACCGGCCAAGAGGCACAAATTTAAACAAAGTTCCACTTACACATGTAAGTACATGTGTACTGTAAGTGGGATTTAACACTGGAACAGGTTAGCCAGAGGTCTGGACTCTCCATCCTTGGAGATGTTCAAAACCTAGACACCATCCTGAGGAGCTGGCTCTAGCTAACCCTGCTTGCAGCAGGGCTGGGGGATCTCCAGATGGCTCTTCCAACCTCAGCCATTCTGATTCTCTTCACACTTACTTGGTGCATCCAAATAACATTCCTCTTCGGTCTCACAGCAGATAGCACTTGGGTAAAGTCAACTTCATTTAAATAGCTGTGCAGTACCAGTGGAGCCTCATTTTCAAGCTCACATTTACACAGCTATATCTCCTCCTTCGTACCAGGAGCCTTATCTCACGTTTCTACAGGGAACTGTCAGTTTACTCATCCTCCCTGCAATCACCATGAAAATGCATTCTACTGAAGCTACTCCAAAACTTCTCAGACCACTGGTTTAAGCAGCATTCCCAAGGGCTTTCTTGCTTTTACACCCTCTGCCACTTGACACGAGCACAGAAAGCACTCGCAGCACTAGGCACTGCTGGTTACAGCAGTAATGGACCAGAGGAGCAGGCCTGCTCTGACTTCTGAATTCGGATGAACAGCACATGCAACCAGCAAATGAAGTCCAATGTTGCAGCAGTGTGCTAGCCTGCCTGGAAACATCTGGGCAACTGCTCCTCTCTGGACGCTGATAACTCACTGCCGTATGACCTGCCTGCAACAGACTTCTCTTTGCATTTGAGCTACTAACCGCAGCATATTGTGTTTCAAAGAGCTTTCCTGAACCTACAGGAGCCTCTGTGCTAAAGAAGCACGTGAAAACCATAGCTGGATACTGTCTTACAACAGCAGAAGGTATTTCTCCAGAACTGAGAGGGGGAGAAAATTAAACCTTATCATTACTGCAGACAGAAAAATAAAAATCAAGGCACTGGAGTTTGTTACACCACACTACACTGAAGTAAGGATTTTTACTATATGCGATGGTCAATAAGGAATTGACAAATGCAGTTCATAAGATTTTTCACCAGAAACTGAAAAGACACTTTGATAAAAAAATAAAGCATGAAGGACTGCAACAGACTTTCAATTAATAAAGATCTTTACATGAAGGAATTAAACTCCATCACGCATATTTTGGCAGAAAATTCTTGGTGGGATTGTTCTTCTCTTTGCTCACGGTTGTCAAAAAATGGAGTAACAACAGACTGAACACTGCTGCCTACAGCCTGAGCATCAGGCACTTTCTCAGAGTACTTCAGTCTGTGAAGGATCTGTAAGCAAGGAGAAAAAAACCCAAACAGAAGACTCCCACACCACTAATAGAAAATATAACCCACACCATTATCAAAGCCCCTTCCAGTCATAACAGTTCCAGAAGCTCCTGGCATGACCCATTTTTACACAGTTGTGCAATGGCTCTAGAAGGATGATAATGTTTCAGAATTTTAACTATTACTGTTACATTTTTAGGTTCAGCAACATCCATGGCCGTTGGATATGTCAAAATAAACTGGGATCTTTCTGGAGAACTGGCTTTGGGAATTTTCTCTGCAATGGATGCTGGCTCTCTGTTTCTTATGCACTTTTCTGACAACATCTGGGCATCTTATGCTGGTTACCTTGCATTTAAAGCATGCTATATGCTCCTTATAACAATAGCAACGTAAGTATAACGCATAACTTCTAATTAAATTTATTTAATGTCACATTTTAAAGTTTATCAAAGTTTTACTTAAAGTTTTCCTAGAAACACAGTTTCCCTAGAAATAAGATTTTTAAATAGGTCATGACAGCAGCACCTATTATTTCTAGCTTATATAAAACAATGTTTAAAATTATATGACCCAACCATCACAATAGGTTACTCCAAGTCTGAAACTACCTTATTCTGCATTTAGCTGTTCAATGATCTATGTACAAGTATTCTCTGTATGTTCATTTGATCATTTAGAGGTCTTTATTTAGCAAAAATATCCACTCAAATAAGTAAAGGAGAAGTAGGCTCCACAGAAGTGCCAAAGCCAGGAAAAAAAAAAAAAAAGTATTTCTGCCAAAATGAGGATGTTCAAGCTTAACAGCCAAGGACTGAAGAGGCTTCATCCTTTGAAGAACCCACAATCCCCGGTTTCATCTGGGACAGAGTTAACTTTCTTCATAGTAGCTGGTGTGAGGCTGTGTTTGGATTTGTGCTGAGAAGGCGGCTGATCACACACTGATGTTTAGAGCTGCTGCCAGGACAGTTGAGGACTTTTCAGGTTCTCTGCTGTGCCAGTGTCTGCAGGGGCAGGAGAAGCTAGGAGGGAGCACAGCCCCAGTTACTAGCCAAGGATTCAAACCTAGGCTAGTCCAAAATCTCAGGTTTAGGACTGAGACCCAAATTGGCCAATGGTCTGTTCCAGATCATGCACAACATGCCCAGTACATAGACAAGGCTCTGTCTGGAAGTCCATCCACCCCCTTCAGGATCGTCTCCCACTCCCGCAGATGCTCAGGCTCATCTCTTTTCTGGGATTTTCTCTGCTCTGGGATTGTTACCCAAGAACATGCTGAGCCTTGGTCATCAGATGTGATCACTGTGTATCACACATTTGTATACATTAATCTTTATTATCATTTCCAATTTTATTGTTGTTTAGTAACTAAATTGTTCTTATCTCAACCCCTTTAATTCTGTCCCCCATGCCTGGGAGGCAGGAGGGTGAGCAAGTGGCTGCATGGGGTTTACTGCCAGCCACATCAAACTGCAGGTTCTTCCCAAGCTTCTTCCCATACAACGTCCTTGTTCTCCATAGTGAACCTGTACATTCATTTTCAGGTTTCAGATTGCTGTCAATCTAAGCATGGAGCGTTATGCTTTGATGTTTGGCTTCAACAACTTCGTTGCACTGCTAATTCAGACAATTTTAACTGTTGTTGTAGTAGATTCAAAAGGTCTGGGCCTGGATATCAGCACCCAGGTAAGACACCTTACCCACAGTGCTCTCAGCTCCCCTAGCCTCCTTCAAAAGAAGGTTCTACTCCAAGATTAGCCTTGGGAAGATACTAGGTGATATACTAGTTTAGGACACTTACTTGAAAAACAGGTTCACTTTAAGTGAACTGACAGTAGCTGCTACAACCTACTTCTCCTCTAGTCATACCAATTTTTAATTTCTGCAATAATTTTAATAATATTTTCATAGAGCAGAAGGGAAAGACCATGACCTATTACTCAGGGTTTGTTTTTTGGGGGTTTTGTTTGTTTGGTTTTTTTTTTTTATTTAAAGACTTATTGCCAGAATACCCTGAACAGAAGCAGGAAGCAATCTGAAAGACAATCTATGGGTCTACTACTAGAATAATTCTAAATTATAGTCTCACTGGATGCACCTTTAATTAATGTAATTCTGAAAATTAACTGATCTCATTATTCCCTATTAAATTTGTAAATCTAAACTTTAAACTTATATATTGAATGAGGTCCAAGTCTCCAGCTTTCATCTTTTCAGCAAAGAGCCAGAAAGTACAGGGCAGCTGTCCTCCTCCCTTACCGAGGTGGGGAGGGGAAGCACGTAACAGAGTATTCTCTCCCCCTCCTTTTACAGCCGCAGACTTCCTACAGTAAGAAGTCAAGCAGCCAGGATGGGATCCTTCTAGGATATGGGTGACAGGGAAGGCAGCAGTGGAGAGACACCCCTTAAGTTATTAACTAACAGTAAAGGCATTTTTGACTCTTCTTCATTCTTCTTTCCCATCTCCATTTCCCAGTTTCTCATTTATGGCAGCTACTTTACAGTCATAGCTGGAATTTTTCTGATCAGAAGCATATACACCATTACCTCCATCAAATGCAGACATACCAGTGTGGCTGGTGAAAGCATTGATCATTAACAGACAAAAAAGAACGGTTGCAAGCAACAGTGCAGAAGACAGCATCATCTGAACAATGAATTAGGAGAAACATGAAGCTCAATCAAACACAAGTGGTCAATGGTGAAACGGGCTGTTCGTTAGCCTACAGCATAAAAAGCTTTGTCAACAGAATGATGCATTTTGTTCATTTTCTTCACGAGTAGTTTAATACCAAACAACCCTCAGTCTTCTATTTATACTCAAATTTACTGATCCAACACCAAAACTTCTATTAATGCTCAATGAGCACAAGCAGCAAGTGCATACAGATGCCTGAACCTCACAACAGAAGAGCTTACAGAACACAACCTTTGATGTTTTACTTGACAGTAAGGAAAACATGTCATTACACACAGAAACTGCTGCTGATGCACTGACAGCTTCACTGTGAGTTTGTTGAAGATGTACAAACACAACACACTAACCTTCCCTTGTGTCTGTCTTGATAAGCAGATGCATTCATTATGTCCGACAACTGTCATGACCCATACACACTTATCTTTGGAGGCAAACACACTCCTAAACTAACTTCTTATTTTTAAGCCATGGGGAGGCACTCCCATTTCTATACAA
This sequence comes from Pterocles gutturalis, assembly GCF_000699245.1. Classification (NCBI taxonomy): domain Eukaryota; kingdom Metazoa; phylum Chordata; class Aves; order Pterocliformes; family Pteroclidae; genus Pterocles; species Pterocles gutturalis. The sequence goes on along the minus strand of NW_010106475.1, from coordinate 13,297 downwards.
GGCAGCCTGACTTAAATAATACAACTAAAAGTTTAGATGTAACTAAAGCTAATGGGGGAATGTTCTTTCAACTGTGTTCAATAATGTCCACTTTGGAGTCAACTATATCAGACAGCAGCAAATTCCACTGTGTTCCTTTACCACAACTTACAGAGTTGCTAAGAGTCAGAAGTAACTGATGGCCCTCCAATTCAGCTCACAAGAAAGTAAAAAACATTAATTCCTTTAAAAGCACACTTTTAAAAGCCACTTGAGCTTGCCTTTATGTCCCAGTAAGCTTTCCCTTCAAGAGAGCAGAATACTGGCATCATATTTATAGTTTCTTTCAGGAACTCCAACTAAATCTGGTCCTTTTCCAATTAATTTCTTGCCTCAGCATTTGTTTTAACACAGAACTGGGGAGTTTGCATCCATTAAATAACTTTTAACTGCAGTACCCAGACATCTGCCTTGTAGAACTCCGGATGTACCTCTTACAGCATCTTCTTACACATACAAGAGCTGACATATTAGGATCAAAAGTATTAATCTAGAAGGTCTCCAAATTAATTTCTGTATAAGAGGGCTAAAGTTACCAAGTGAAGTGCTTTGATGCTAAAGCAGAAGAGGATGCTGAAAAGCTAGTGGAAGTATAGCCTTTTGGCAACTATGCCAGTTGCAGGAGCAATTACATGAAAAACTGCAGAGATTTCCAAGACAAAAAAAATTCTAAGCATGGGTGAAGAATTAATTTTGTAAATACAGCTTTTAAAAAATCTAATCAACAAAACAGCTATTGTGTCAGTTTCTGCTCAATATAAAGGAATCTCAAAACAAGATCTTCAGCTACTTCTCTTGGATCACAACAATTTCAACAGATGCTGATCTCATTAGCCCTTGCCCACAGCTTAATTTACATCAATTTAGGTGAATAGAACACAGGACTGTTCCCTTTCCATAAGGCTGTTCATCTCACAGATGAGACATTTGGTTGATTTGGTCCAGCTGCCTGCAATAAGCATATTCAGTGTTCCACAACTCCTTCTGAACCCTTGCAGTTTCCCACTCTCTACTGCAATTATGTGTTACTATCCCAAAACAGGTAAGGTCAACAACAGAGAACTACAGCTATTTATACTATGCTAAAAAATAGTGGTGAGAGCAAGGGCATCATTAACATCCTGGAAATCCTCAACTGCTGGGGATGGATGTGTTAAGTGAACTTCCCAGAGAATCTTGGGAATTAAACTATACACCATACTCTATCCAGCAGTCCTCATCAGAAGGAAGAGACGGACTTCAAATCTCTTTTAACTTTAAATATGCCAACAGGACAAAACCAGGCATTTAAGCAAGGAACGTATAAGCAGCCTGTTGTTAGAAGCTGCCTGTCCCCTCCTTTGGAACCACCAAAGCTTAAAAAAAATAAAGATACAGAAATTACTATTCCCCCATAGGCAGGCAACAGAAGTCACTGGCATGAGTGCTTTTACAAACAGCAGCCAAGTCTTTCAGCTTCCCTAGGAATAAGCAGATCTAACATTCAGGCAGTCAATTACAACTGACATTTCTTACCTTCAAGAATTTTTGTATTTGTCTTAAATGGGATTCCACATCCTTTTCTCAAAAGATAATCTCATCTTATTTATTCCTGTTATCTTGAAAGCCATTAGAATTTTGCTCTCCAGCTGGTCAGAAAGCTTTTAAGCTTGCAGTTTATGTATTCATTACATATTTACATTATCTGCTTAGTTCCAGTATTACACTTGAACTTGAGCCAAGTTACCTCTGTTTAAAACACCATCACCAACTATTCTGATGCAGAATTGTATTTTTCTTGAACCTTCTCACTGTTACAGACTGGACAAGCCAGACATTTTTTCCCTTCTACAAGTTCCAATCTAGTATGGCAGGAAACATTCTATTAAATAAAAATCAATGAATTTATTATTCCACAGATCTCACTAATATATATATATATCAATATTTAATAAAAAGAGTGCTATTACATCTGTGGTACCTTGGCCTGCTATTACACAAACTGTTCTGATCACAACTAAGTCTTGTTCAAAGACTGTCATTAACTACCCATAACTACACATCTTTTGCAGCTAACCATTTCTCAAGTAACTACCCTCCTCAGTGCTTCCAGAGTCCTTCATTACACAGTGATTCCGTCAAAATAATCCAAGTTCACCTACCATTTTCCTGCAATAGATCACTTCACTTGAGCTGGTACAGCAAGCTTAATCACAAGGTCACAAAGAAACACACCCAAGTGAGGCATGTGAAAATTTTAAAGCTTAACTCACCTTTAAGCATACTGCTTTTAATAACTCATCTGTTTGAGACTCATAATATGTACATTCTAACCCAATAAAATGTTACTGCACAGAAACCATGCTACACAATTGTTTTTTCTAATATTTATTTTTTTCACCTGCAAACTGTAGCAAAACATGATCAGCTTTATTATGCAGACAGGTAACCCTCTAACATTAGAGATTTAGGCATGTATAAATAGAAGAGCTCTTAGGAAAGGAAAACATTTTGAGAAATGAACAAACCTTCAATTTAACTTCATGACTTCCAATACCAATGGTTAAAATGATGTAGCTCATTCATTCCAAGAGATACAACAGCACCTTAAAGTGGCTGATCTATTTCCCGGTAACATTTTCACATAACAGTGTGTTAAAGTTACAAATACTGATATGCACAAATAGCTATTTTCTAAGAAAAATATGTACAGTACTGCAGCATAATGAGTGTGGTATCTGCAATAACTTATTAGCCAATTTTAATATACATGATACCGCTACTTTTTACCTGCCAGTTCACAGGTTCAAGGATGTTACCAGAGCCCTCTGTTTTGCACGTTATTACCTGGTGGGGGAGTTGATTTTCTTGGGTTGTGTGTATTTTTCTTTAAAGGTATACAATGCAGGCTTTTATTTTTACTTCTTAAAGACTTCTTTGTGTTTAAAGCTAATATCAGTGAAACAAGACAACAGTGCAAGAGGCGCAGAGATGTTATGTGACCACATAAGAGTTCTTTTGGGTAAAGTGTCTATAAGGCTATAAGAAAGGATTGGTTGATGAGCTTCCTGTTGGAAATTGTCCTGTTGGTGCACTAGCCTGGGGGAAAATGAAAGAAGAAAAGACATAAGATTTTTTTTTCCCACATTGTAAATCATAAATGCAGGATATATAAAAAAGAAAACAACCTCTTAGGAAATATTTCTGGTTTATGTTGTAGTCTTTTTTGTGATTCGCTGAAATTAAACTACTGTAAGAGCATGGTATACAAGTATCTCTGTTTTGATTTGAACAGTCTTACAAATGCCATGTCATTGTAACACTGAATTGTATTTAGGAGATTCATATGTTGCCTTCCCTTATTTGATGAAAAAAATATCCTTGTGTCTCTAAATTAAGCATTACAGACTATGGCTCTTCAGACATACAGAAGTTATTAATATGCAACAACTCACTTACCATAAAAGGGTTACTAGATACTCCAACAGCTGCAACTTGTCCAAAAGGAGTTACTACAGGCTTTGCCTGTCCAAATGCAGCAAAACCTGCTCCTTGGAAAGATAAGTGAGAAACATTAATACTAGTAACCAATCTTCAAAGAGTTCTTTGCTGCAGCTCCCACACAAAAATAAGCAGAAGCTCAGGCTGCACAATCAGCAGGACTGATCCTACTTAAACACTATCAGGAATGTAAGTGTAAAAAAATGTCTGGCCTTTTCATTTGTTTTCAACTGCGTGGAACTAATCAATTTCCAATTTCTACATATGCACTGTTTTCAATATTATTTTATAATTTAAATTTAGGGAGAAAGTACTTTCCAACTTTCTCTTGCCTGTGTTCTATGAAGTAAAAGAATGTGCTATAATCAGTTGCAGACCCTCCAAAAATGAAGACAAACAATCTTTCTTGCATAAAAACCCTTTAAGCCTGGGAATACTTATTAGTATCAGATTACGGTAAAATTTCAGTTACATCAGTGCACACAGCCAAGTCAGAAAGCAAAACTACAGAGCCAAAACAGTGTGGGAACCCCTCATCACTATTAATATCAAGTTCATATAAAAAATAAGCATGCACCCATTATTGCTAACTTACAGACAGATCATTTTCTCCATGTTTCTGATTTAAACAAGATTATCTAAAACATATAGACCTACCATTTGGCTGCTGAGCAAAAGCAGTCTGTTGAGGGAAAGCTGCCTGGGTTGGGAACGTGGGCTGCTGGAAGTTGCCACTAAAACTAGTAGGAAGACTGTAGGAGGCAGGAGTTCCAAATCCTGCAGGCATGCTCATGGATGCAGTACCAAATGTTGCTGCTGGTAGGCAAAAAATAACACTAGTTTATTAGTACGAAATCACTTTTTTCATAAGACAAACTACTATAAAGCCATGTTAGGAAAAGTCTCCTAATGCCGCAGTGACCATACAAAAGTTAGGTTCAACTTCTACAGCCACTGGACTGATTTGTTAGCTTGGATCACCACCAACTGGGTGAATAATTTACTTTCGCACTTTAAAAATTAATAGAATCATTTAAAATTTACTAGATCCAGCACATTCAGACACACTTTCTTAAAAGTAAATTATTTTTTACGTTCTCTATGTTACCATATACTTTCCCCAGAGGTTTTCTGGTACAAGTCTGTACACATCAGAAGCAAGCACCTTCAGGCAGCATAAGCCTTTCTGAGTAAAGCTTGAAAGGATCTTCCTACTTCAAGCTGCATTACAGGAAGTTACAAGTCAAAAAACCAAAATCATAAGGGATACATGCATCCCATGTATCTCTCTTCATTCCATCCTTAAAGTCACTTTAAAGGAAATTTTCACCATGCACATTATTCGCACACAAAGTTCCTATTGCAAACGCTCTTACTGTTTGGGTAAGACTTAAAACAAAAAAAAAAAAAACCACCAAAACTTTCAATCTGATTCTCTGCTGAACCTTTCAAATAAAGAACACACAGCTCATATGCAATTCCACATGCCTTCAGCAAATAAACAGAAGCACATCAAATGTGAAAATGTAGTAACAAAACCATTATTCATTCTTTTGGGAGTTATTCTTGAAAGGAGAAGCATATAGAAGGTTTTTGGGTACAAATAACAGACACTAGGCATTTTATTCTAGTTAAACATTAGACAGGACTTTTCTTTTGAAATGTTACAAGTTAGATTTTATGCAAGCTCTTTAAAAAAAGTATATATTTAATGAATACAGCTTAATTATCAGTTGAAAAATGTACCCCAAAAGTGTTCAAGGGCACGACATTATACATACACAAACTGTTCACAGAGTACACGCAAAACTAACATACTAACATTGTTCTCAAGTTAGCAGAGAAGCTATTCAACAGGAAAACCTGATAAAACAGCAAACGAAAGCACAACAAAATGAGCAGTGACTTGGGATATCCCAAAAGCATCAAGCTACTGTTGGTAGAAACTTCAAGAGTCACTCAACTTGTTAGCATTATATTGTGACCATGGAGGATATCAATAATGGTTTTGTTTTAGTTGCTGAATAGGTTGTCTATGTATGCTCTTCTCTCCCTTCACCCAATTGCCAAATACCCACACCCACTCCATTTGAAAAAATGAAAGTCTTCCAAAATACTACATGCAGAGAACCAGATAGCTATCAATAAGCTTTTACAAGCAAGAACAATTAGCCACAAGAAACTTGATACCAAATGTGGCCACCTACCAAAATGAGCCTGAGGAAATATGTGAGAGTGCATTGCTCCCGAGAGGCCTTATGGAAGCCACAAAGAGACCAGACAACGTCAAATCATTTATACACTCTTGCAGTCATTTCTCAGTTATATGTATATATATATAAATATACACATGTACCAAACAATTCGTCCATAGCATGACCAGCAATAGATTAAGCTAAGAAAAACATTAAAAATAAGTGCTACAAAACAGGTCTCCCATGTAATAAATAGCAAAGTTCATCCAGAAAGAAAGTTTAGCATAAAAGGACGAGCTACAAGTTTACACCTTACACTGAAAGTGATAGAATATTATCTTGACTTATAGTGATTATCTCGGTCACCTAGTATATAAACATCAGTATAGCTGCCATAGGGCTGGAACCTCCGCAAGCCAAGGACACCAGTTTAGAAGGTGGAAGGAGAGTTGCTACATTCAAACAAATTATCTAAAGAGGCAAGTTCTTAACGATGATCCAAACAGCAATTAGGAATGAGATTAAAATAAAGAAAAAGATACTTTGGCATTAAATAGCTGAACAAGTTTACCTGCATAATATCTCAAAAGGGACTGAAAACAGAATTCATTTTAGCAGAGGACATGAATGTGATCAATTCAGTTTTAATTCAGCCTGATCAGTTTAATTCAACCTACCTAAAACTTTGACCAAAGCAAATCTCAATGTTAAAAAGCATGCATCAGCAGATTTAAAAACTGTGGAAGTCCAGTTAATAGACAGAAGTGCCACAATTTAGCAGTGCGTTTGGAGAGGAAAATTAGCATAATCTAGCAGTCATAAATACAAGTTATGTGTTTTAATGAAAAGTACAAGTTTTTGTCTATGGAATTATGATTCAACAGACCCCATCATCCCCCCATTCCCCTGGAAAATGAATGTAATTCATGAGTGTAAAGATTATATTCAAACATACGCTTTACTGTCACAAAAGAGAAAAATAAAGGACACCACCAATGTATTGAGTAAGTGGGTGAGGAGCCCAAAAGCCTTGTCCTTCCTGCTTCTAACTCCAGCTCTTTGGTTTTGAGGGCTTTTAGGACTTTGAAATGAAGGATTAAAAAAGCAAGCGTACCAGCTCAGCAGCAGGGCTTTCAAGATCACTAACTTCAGGGCAACCTCCTATGAAGCATGCTTCAAAACCAAGGTTATAGTCTTGGAAGGTACCCAGCTGGTAATACACAGACTACAAACAGCTTGGGTAGTACCAGAAGATCTTTAACAGATCATTTTGACATTTTTCATAGCCACTACTTGAAATCCTAGGATCGGGCCAGAAATAGGAAAATAATGTCCTCAGCCCAACAAAAAATATCACTTATCTAAAAAAAAACGTGAAGTTGATTTTTGCAGCCTATTCATACATCTTGTACTCTACACATTGAACACACATGTCAAATAGACTAGAGACAGATAATACAGAAAATCCTTAAGGAACAAATTACAGAGCTATGAAAAAAAGAATCAATGCAAGTCTTGAAAGAAAGTTTCTCAAATACTTGGTGTTTTTTTCCTCACCTGTTGCTCCTCGGCTATTGGTCTGGAATGGATTTGTTGAAGGTGCCACTGGGGCAACAGGGGCAGCTACAAATGGATTTGTGGAAGGTGTTGCTGAAAGACAAAAGATTAAAAATATTTTATTTAATCAAGTCTTCTAAAAATAGCCAGTCTGACTCACATTAAGTTTATACAGCTTTTATAGAGAGATATATATTTATCCAAAATTACATGAAAAATTAGGAATTGCTTAATTTGAAATGCATCGCCACAGTACTTTTTTGGCATCCTTTAGTAACTTCAATATCACTAGTGTCAAAGTTGTCACTATCAACTTATTAATAAGATGTTTGCTTACAGTCCACAAAAGGTGTTAGTAACACTTATATACCTCCAAATGGAGCAGGCACACTTGAAGATGCAGGCTGTGTCTGTGCAGTAGCAGCCACGGGTACTGTTCCAAAAGCATTGCTGAAAATAATTCATACATTCAGTGAAGTCAGAATTGCTTTTTTTAACAATTAAATACAACTTACAATTATTGTTGGCATGTAAAAGAACAGAAAAGGAATGCTTAGGTGCAGTTTGCAAACTGCAATATAATTACTGGCGTCAGGAACTCAGCCCCTGATGCCAGGGTCAGAGACTGTAACCAGTGCCAAGCAATGAAAAGTCACCTTCACCAAAAGGAGAAGAAAGAATACTTAACAGAGGCCATCAGCGTAAAGGTTGCAAAGCAGAAGCTTTAGGGGCACTTGCAATACCAAGCAGAGCTATAACAGGCATTTGGTATTTATTACTTTAATGATCTAAAAAAGAAGTGGCTGGTACCATATATATTATAAATATCTGAATAATTTTTTTTGCCAGGAATGATGCTACGATTTTAAGTATGCATGCAAGTACTCTGTACAGGAAAAATGTTACCATCTAACAGGTGTAGCATGTAATGACTAGAAAGGTGCAAAGAACATTCTGCTGACAGAAAGAATCCTTAATTTTATCTTATAATAGCCTATCAGATGGTGCTGCTATTATTAAAAACAAAGGATGTAGCTTCAGTAGTACCTCTAAACTCATTCAACGTTTTCCCATTTAGATAAGAAATAAAACCAGATTTGAGCTACTTTTCTGCATATTGCTGAAGTCAATGTAGAAAGTCTGCTAATTCTAACAAAGTACCTGCTAACATTACTGGTGGAAGTATACGCGTTACTAGAGGTTGCTGTGGAGCTGAACACGCTGTCTAACTCTGCTAGAGCTGCATACTTGTCTGAAGATGCACTCAACTGACTTGGGGCTGACAACGCAGGACCTGCTGATGCTGGCACTACTGTACTAAAGCCACTTCCTTGCTCACCACCACCTAGAAAGAAAGAAATCAGATTAAGAGTGATGAAGATGGTTTCACTTTCTGCCCTGCTAACACTGAGAACTAAATAAAAGTTCATGGCCAGTTTAAGTTTCGGACTTAAAAAATAAATATGGACTAAAGCATACAGAAAAAAATGTTTAACAAGCCATTAACTATCAGCAATGAGTCATGCTTCTACAGATATTCTGCAGCTCCAAAGAGCCTCTGGTTTCACTAGAAAATGACAACTCTGCACTACCATCATCTTAAAACAGAAAATTTAAGAAAACACTCTCAAATAATAAAATTCAGAACAAAACTCTACATTATAAACCAACACAAGTTTTTATACACCATTTGAAAAGAAAAACAGTTACAGAAAAACCAGTTTTTTCTCCTTAACTTAAAACCAGCTAAATTCCTGTATCACTGCTACTAGTTTATAAAAAACTAAAGCCAAATCTTTTTGTGGCAGAGAGGCAGGAAAACTACTCTGGCAGTTCTCTGCAACAACTGTAGCTCTCCATTCAAGACCCTTCACTACAGGTTTTAGCACAAATAAAATATATATTTTTACTGTTATATATTTTCATAATTGCAGTAATAATTTTTTATATATTTCCACTTAGAGTTATTAATCTTGATAGGAAGTAGGTTCCCTAAAAGCAGTCTTCTGATGACATCCTTTTGGAGTGATGTTAGTTTTAAAACTTACATCTTGCACATTAAGACATTTCTGACATGAAATTTTACTGATAACTTAAAGAAACAACATTGTTGAAATACAATTATTTACTATGGTAAGTACACACACATAGAATAAGCACATGAAAAAATAAAGTTCAATACCTTGCCCTGCGCTGAAGATATTGTCTAAATTAGCCAGAGCTGCGTATTTGTCAGCTGACTGGAGATGGGGTTTGTTCACTGCAGCTTTGCTGGCTGCAGTTGCTGTTGTGTTGCTCTGAGAGGCATTGAAGGCTCCAAAATCAGCACTGGAGGATTTGGGGAAGTTATCAAAGTGAGCAAAGTTAGCATTTGCTGATCCAGCACTTCCACCTGTAACAAATTAAATTAACATGATCAACACTCCAAAACTAGACAAAGTTTCTCCAACTGTACCTGACTGCGCAATAATCCCACCTCTTTGTGGTTATATGAGGCAACATGTTCCCCGTCCCATCCCACAGGTTTAAGACCCTTTCCCATTTCCTTCAAAGTTACATTGAGTCATCAGAAAAAACAATCTTATATTTTTCAGTCCACAGACCAGGGACAAAAAACTCCAAACTTCAACAGCTTAAATCACAGTCATAATTTGATCTTGAAAAACTACACGTTATTTATTAGCTGCTGAAGTAATCTCAATAATCATATTTGCTATAAAAATATTTGTCTGAATCTTTACTATTCCAAATACAGAAGCTTCATTTTCCTATCACGTGTCTAATGAATACTAATATTTGCATTTACTTAATAGTACAAAGTTTAAGCATTTCAGATATCTGTCATTGTTCTAGGCAAAAAGCAATACCTAGAAGTCTAAAAGTAGTATGATTACATGCCAAGGTTTAGAGAGATAGTTTCTTTCTCTCTGTTCTCAGATTTTTAGACTACATCCAACCAGGAAAGAGGTGAGGGGGAAGACACAACACAGCTCTTTTTATACCAAGTCTCCACTGATGTCAGAGATAAATAAATAGATTTTTAAAATCTGACTTAGGTCCACACAACTGAATTTCAGTTCAAATGTCAAACCATGAGCTTCCACAGTGTCCAGACAATTTAATCTGGCCAGGTCAGGTACTGAAATGAATTGTTCCATTAAGTGTATCACATTTTGTAACAGTTGGTTGAGGATTACACTCGTCCTACAGAACACACAACTTTCTAACAGCATAATCAGTAAATTAAGACATATGCAACAGTAGGAATGGAAATGCTATACTACAATGGCACAAAGTGAAGCAAGCTGAGTTTTCCACTGCGTGGAACTTACTGTGTACAGCCTGGAGAGGAAAAGCTGAAGTAAATTCACCAAAACTGCAGCTAGATGAAAGCGTTCTGAACGCTGGACAGCCAGAAATTGTGTGTGGGTTAAAGTTAACATAAGAAGGGAGAAAGAAAATTTGAAAAAAAGTTTAAAACAACACCACACTCAAAAGAAAAAAAAAAAAAGAAAAGAAAGTCAGTCAGCCAAAGATCCAGACAAACAGCAAGTACAAGCTCAAGCAGAAGTTCTAAAGCATGATCAAATTAAAGGAAAGCAAAATAAATCTCAGCAATAGGCTCTACACATGAAGTCAAACATACTGAAGTGTGTGCATACATTATACGTACACAGACACTTTTTTTGTGTGATGTGCTTTTGGGTCTACTGAAACATCTCTTGCAAGATAAAGTTAATTCAATATTTATCAAAAGCAGTACGGTTTACTCTTTTCATAGTTACTTCAGGTGTAGAGCCAACAAACACATAGTGCCATAAATCAGACTTCTGAGTAGCATTAGGAAAAAAAAAGAAAATCCACAAACAAGGAATTCATTTTGAGTTTCCCCAGAGCTTCAGATGGCTTCATTGCATTAAAGCAGACAGATGCAAGAAAAACTCAACTTAAGTACCTTCCAGCAATAAAGGTATTATTTTAATTAAGTATTAATCAAAAGTGCTAGGAGTTCTACCTGTATTTTGGGGCTGAAAAGAAGACTGCCTTGCTGTGGGGAAACCTCCAAAATTACTCGAGCCACTAGACTGTCCAAATGCATCAAAGTCTGCAAAACCTGCATTTGCAGAGTTCTGCGCTGTAAATTGCAAAGGAACAAAACATGTTAATGGATATGGGAAATAAACACAAAAACAGATGTATTAACTGAATTCATGGTCATGACAGCCTCCAAGGGTTATGTCCTACCTTGTAATTTCTTTTTACATGAAAAAATTATACATGATACCCTACAACTGAAAGTTATCTTTGAACAAGTTTTCGCAAATCACCTTCACAGAGCTGCACCAGCTAATGCTACTTCTCTCCTCCTCACACATGCTACTACTCACAACTGCACGACCTGATGATGTCCAGTTCAGGTTAACCCATCACACCCTAGAGTGTTTGTACTGATGGCTGGTCAGGGAAAAACAGACAAAGTCTAGAATACCAGATGTATACCTGTAGAACTCAAACCAGGTATCCTTCTAAATGCTAGTTACCAAAACTAGAATTTGTGGACTAAGTGAACTTTTCTTTTGAGAATAAAAATTAGAAGGCATTCTTGTAATATACTGACAATTTTAATTCCTCATATAGAAAGTGCTTCTTCCTTCAGTGAATTTAGTTTGGCATCACCTGAATAGTTTTGTCTAGGTTTATAAATTCATTTCACTGGAAAATTCAGTTTGTAAAAAACAGATCAGAGTACGGAAATATGGGAAATCAATACCAACGTCAAGAAGACAGCATTCACAGAGTGTATCCACAAAATAAAATCCAAGGACATTTCAAACAGAATTTCAGTTTTCACCTTCCTTTCGTGCCATACTATAGGAGAAAATAAAAGTTAACACCCATCTAATTTCAAGCAGCTGGACATTCAATCATCTACAGATTCAACAGGAATTGCGTGCCTAACTGATAAGCTCCACAGAAAGTCTTAAACACTGCTATAAGCTAGGAGTAAGGGAAGAAATGTTTTAATCAAATGCAAACCAAACTCCTGTATGCAGGTATCTAAACAAAGCCCAAAAAGCACCTTCTAGGGTAACAGATGGCAATGCATTATATTTTTGGGTCAGGATTTCTTGATTCTGGAGGGATTTTGCAGATTAAGTATATACAAAATGCACAAATTGTGCTGATTCTTTAAGTACTGTTGCTTAATAGCCAGATAATGCTAATAAAGAGTTGCAATATTTCACCTAATCTCTATTTGAAAAGCAGATGTACTACAGATTTATAAACTAAAAGGACTTTTTTTACAAACTACTGCATTCCACAGTGCTGCTAATATAAATGAAAGTACAAGTGTTTCCCTTCACAGAGGATACTGGGAGAGAGGGTGAGGTTTGACTCTAGTTGACAGATACCACTTTATTAGCAATGCACACCCATATTGGGTTTACACGGCAGTTTTGGGAGCAGGGGGCTGCAGGGGTGGCCCCTTGTGAGAAGAGATCAGAAGCTGCCCCCATTCCTGACAGCCCGTTTCAGCC
>NW_010106475.1:0-455 GCF_000699245.1 Pterocles gutturalis | reverse complement strand
CCCCAAAACCAACCCTGCCACTGACCAAAGCTGAGCCCATCAGCAATGCTGGTGGCGCCTCTGGAGTAACACATTTAAGGAAGGGTACAAAGCATGTGCAGCAGCTGTGAGAGAGGAGCGAGAAAAATGCAAGAGAAACAGCCCTGCAGACATCAAGGTCAGTGAAGAGAGAGGGAGAGGATGTTCTCTGGTGCTTTTAGTTTTCATTTTTCACTATCCTACTCTATTACGAATCAACAATAAATTAAGTTAGCCTTTCCCAAGTCAAGTCTGTTTTGCCCATGATGGTAACTGTTAAGTTATCTCCCTGTCCTTATCTTGACTCACAAGCTTTTTCATCATATTTTCTCCCGCTGAGGAGAGGGAGTGAGAGGGCAGCTTGGTGGGCACCTGGTAGCCAGCCAAGGTCAGCCCACCACAGCAGGAGAGTCAACAATTTAAAAAAAAAAAAAAAA
>NW_010106474.1:8546-22071 GCF_000699245.1 Pterocles gutturalis | reverse complement strand
TTGTTACAACGGTGTGGCTGACATCTGCCAAGCCCTCTGCCCTCCACCCCTTCTTCCATTAAAAATTATCCGAACCAATTTTTTTTAAAGGTGCCCAATACCTATATAGATATACACACACTCTATAGGTATGATATAGGTGTACGTACGTGTGTATACATCTGTGCACAGTCTATATCCTACACAGAGATGCAGAAGCACTCGCTCTTATCTTCCCATGAATCATTAACAGCATCACAAAAGGCAGTGACGAGATCTCCAGGAGCTCATTACCAAGGGCGGACCGTACACACTTTTATTGAAATACGACAATTTACACAAGAGCTAAAAGTTTGCTCCCCCCCCCCCCCGGGAAACTAACCTGTGTGCCTGGATATCAGAATTAGCACCTAGTGTTCACAAAAAAGGCTCTGCAGCATTACTTACTGCAAACACGGGTCAGATCCTAAGCAATGCGGGCGCAGGGACACGGGGATAGGTTAAATAATCTAATTTCTTGTGAGCATCGCATTAGCTTGTGGCCTCACCGCAGCAGCGGAGTGTCAGGTACCTGGTTATCTCTGCAGGACTAGGAATGCATAGTTCATAGGGCTGGATACATCTGACAAAAAGGGACAAGTCACAGTTGTGGTCAGAAGTTATCGCAGCGCAAACGTCCAAGAGCAGTGTTTCTGAAGCGGTGGAAGGTAGCAGAGGTAGGTCCTTTCCTCCTTGATGGTACGAATTTAACATTGCTCACGAGTCATTTGAGCTAAGTAGCTTTATGTTAGATATGTCAGGTACCCAACTCAGCCACGGCAGGCTGGATTAACTGGAAGATATTTTAAATTATATATAAAATGTTTCACTGGCATAAAAAAAAGTCATATTGCAAGAGGTTACTTTCTGGGGAATGAGCTATTCTTCTTACCTTCAAACACACTGATCTGCCCTTTCAGTGGCATAAATCCATATTTACCTTGCTGATTTAGCAAGGTAATTCCCTTTCCTACAGAGGGTTGGTAAGGATCAGAAGACTGATGTTTCATGAAAAGAAAGTGCACTTTCTGCTCAGAGCAATGGCTCACGCTTGTTCTAAAAAGCAGCCTCTAATTATATGAACTTATTGATCTACCAGGATTGTCAAAAAAGCAATCAAGACCTAGCCCACTGATGGAAATCAATAGGCTGTGCTGGAAAAGAAAGTGCAAGAGTTGCACCAAAAGGGGGTCTCCCCTTAACGCCTCTTTTTGTTCCATATTACGCAATTTTTGATAAAAATATTTCCTTTCTTTCTGAATCTTGGCTCAACATTATATGAACTTATTGATCTACCAGGATTGTCAAAAAAGCAATCAAGACCTAGCCCACTGATGGAAATCAATAGGCTGTGCTGGAAAAGAAAGTGCAAGAGTTGCACCAAAAGGGGGTCTCCCCTTAACGCCTCTTTTTGTTCCATATTACGCAATTTTTGATAAAAATATTTCCTTTCTTTCTGAATCTTGGCTCAACGTTCTCTTCGGAAAAGAAAGTGCAAGAGTTGCACCAAAACGGGGGTCTCCCCTCAACGCCCCTTTTTGTTCCATATTACGCAATTGTTGATAAAAATATTTCCTTTCGTTCTGAATCTTGGCTCAATGTTCTCTTCAAAAGCCGTAATATCAGCACCTATGTGCCCCACTGAAGGCTATCAGGTGTGCTGACAAAGCAGAGAATGTTTACATGAAGAAATGTCATATTTTAAATAGCACTTTTTTTTTTTTTACAGAGCAGATTACAAGATGAGTGTCAAGTTTTCAAATCATTACAACAGTATCCTCTCTGACTGTAATTAATCACTCACACCATCGAGCTTACCAAAACGTTAACAGTGTCCTTGCCTTTATACTGGAAAGTGATTTAACTGAAAGGTGCTAAAATAAACACTTTTATATCGTTCTCACTCATATACAAGATGCCATGCACAGTCGAGATATTAGATTTTAAATCTATTTACAATTTTACATATTTTACAATATATATTTCTTGTTTCCAGCTACAGAATTAATTCAGACTAACATTGGTACCTTTCAAGTTTCTGCTGGAACTTGAATTCCTGAAGTTAAACTAATTATTAAAAACAATTAAGTGCATGCCTAGAAGGAAGCTTTCAGGAAAGATGTCAATGGACTAGTGCTGCTTAAAAATTACACCGGTTTGTGTAGAAAATTTAAATTCAGTTCAAAAACCCACAAAAGCCTAATAGAAATCTACTTGACTAAAATAAATACAATTCATTACACTTAACAAAAAAAAAAAGTACCTTTAAAAATGTACTGATTTAAACTCATCTGATTTGTAAGCTTAAATTTGCTTTCCTTCCCAAGTAGCAGATAGTACCAGGTGAGGATAACGATGCTCCTTATCCTGCATAAACCTGAGGCTGCAGTGGTGGGGGCAGCTTGTCATTCTCCACATTTTCAGAGTCTATAGCTGCTAAGGCTTGATTTTTTGGTTTTATTTCTAATGGATATTTCTCAACAATATCTTGGACTTCCTTTGTAATTCCATCAGTCCAATCTATTAGGTCTTTCTCAAGCTTCTTGGCTTCATTGACAATTCTTTCCTGTCTCTCATTCAACTGCGACAGGAGGTCTAAGTTTTTATACATTTGCTTAACACCCAGGCACACATCAGGTGAAAAACTGTCAGATTCTTGCTTCTTCGGGGATGTCTGACCAGTCATAAAACGATCGAAATCTTCTTGGCTTAGATTTAAAGACTGAGCATCCAGTTTTTCAATGAAGGCCACAGCACAGCACTGCAAACAAAACAGAAAGTGAGCATCCCTGCAAGCCACAGACTGCAACTCAGGCATTCCATGTTTATTTATCCTGCTGTTAGACCAATAACTGATTATTTTATTTAATGCCTCAAACAGATTGCTCCTAAAGAGCTTTCCAGAAGCTAATTCTATCAGACAGTTCACATGCCTCTTTCCTCTCCCCAAAGTCTGAAGAAGTTGAGAAGTCGAAGGACAATCCAGGGAAACACCACTTCAGCTGAACAGTCCTGACTCACTGGATACCGAACATTACCTCGGGGTTACTGCAGCATTTTGGAGGGGAGAGAACAGACAGAACATGACAACTGAAAAAGAACACTGCATCAATATTTAATAATCTGATCAGCAGGATCTGCTATGGTCTCTCTTCGTTTGCTGAAGGAAGGAATCTCAAATGCCCATCTTACCTTGTGGATGCTCTCCTCCTCCTGAAAGGAATTTCTAACATTCCAAGTGTTTCATTCAACTACGTATTTTTGAGGATTGCTTTATGATGACACTCAGAGAAACCAAGTTCATAATCCTAATTCCTTCTAATACGAACAAGCACACAAAAAAATGCCTCCTGCAGGAGCTGTAAAACGCCCGTTTGTCTCTGCACGTTAATGGCCTCGTTCTGAAGTCCCTCCAAGGCTCAAATGGGGAACTTTGCATTTGTAACATCTGCGTAGTCCAAACTCGGGATTTTAGGACTAGAAAGCATTTATCTCCTTACAGAATGAAAATATACCAGGTCTTAGCATCAGACTGTTCAAATAAAGAGCTTAATCTTACAAAGAAAGCAAAGCACCGTCTGGTTTGGAAAGCAGAGA
This sequence comes from Pterocles gutturalis, assembly GCF_000699245.1. Lineage (NCBI taxonomy): Eukaryota > Metazoa > Chordata > Aves > Pterocliformes > Pteroclidae > Pterocles > Pterocles gutturalis. The sequence goes on along the minus strand of NW_010106474.1, from coordinate 18,456 downwards.
AGGGAGGAAATAAAAAGCAAAAGAGCTTGCTGTACTCTAAGTACCCTCAACCACTATCTAAGATTAGTTTTAATTCTCCTTCTGTGTTACTCTGTGTTTGCCTTTACTGGAATTCCTACATCCAAATAAAAGATGATCTTCTTGTATAAAATGTCAGCACTGTTCCTGCACTTACCAGATTGGTAAAATAGTAGCCGTCTTCTCCTGTCATTAACCTGCTTGGGTTACAGAATCGTGTTATGTACTGGATGTTAGACTGCAGGCGGGGTGGGTTTCCCTTCAAAACTATGTATATAAGTGTTGGGAGAAAGTCATCAGCAGAAGCTGGTTCATTTTTTGTGATTTTAATAGCATTAAATATATGCTTGCTGCACTTGGTGATGCATGCTAATTTATCACGAGGGACACGCTTTGAATCCATTTCGATAATATCTGTAAGAGAAAAAAATATCAAATCATTAAAACCATATTAATCAGACACCTGAATAAGTAGGACACTTACTGGACAATATTAAAATTGCACCATTTTTATCTGTGGGGCCTGCTGTACCATAGAATTATCTGTTTATTCATCCTTCTCTTGGTTCAGTCCAAGCATTTCAAATAGATCAGGTACGCCTAAACACTTCTGTGATAGAAAAATTATTGCCGCTTCACCGATGATATACTAGTCCAATACCACAAAGACTTCTGCAAATCTAAAAGCCCAGACACCCTTCTGATGACGGCAGAAAATAATCTCTATGAACAACAGATCTGAAATGTAAAGCTGGAAATGTAAACTTCATCATTCACAAACCTGTAATTGCTTTTACAACCATATCAGAGACTTCTGGAATTTCTTCATTGACAGGAACACACAGCATTTGTGGAGTTACCCAATGCAAAGCCCTAGGGCAAGAAAAAAAATGTTAAACCATTCTGTGCCAGTAGCATTCAGGTGTTTGAAACCAGCTGCTTCTTGAATTCAACGCACAAGGAGCGCTTTGTGTAAATGAGGCACTAGTCCAGTTATTAGCTACTTTATTCCACTGAAGTAATTTATTTCCAGAAAAAAAATGGTTTTTTGCTCTAATTTAACAAAAGCACACCAATTAGTTTCCCTAGCATAGTAGCTTTCATTATTCATTCTATTAATTCCTTCTGATTCTTAAATAAAGTGTTTTTAACTCTTCCTGGTTAAAAAGTTTGCCATTTTTGGATGTACAGCAAAAGATTTTTAACATCCTTGATTCAGAACTCATTCACAGGACTGTGGATTACTCCAATTATTTTTCTTTCAAAGACTTACCTGATTCTCTTTTGGACAGCAAGATCTTTCTTCTCATCATCGGTTGTTTCAGGGCAAAAGACATATTTATACTGTCGAGTCATGATGTATTTTTCAATCTGATCCATTGCTTTCTCAACTTTTTCAGGTGGCACTGAAAGGTAAACAAAGTATTCCATGGCTGTTTGGAAGTTTGAATAGAGTTTGGTCATAATATCACCAGATCAGTACTAGCGACTCGAGCCAAAGGACGGATATATTTGGAGTATTTTCACTCTGTACAGCAGAGGTAAAAATATAGTGGTGAGAACACCATAGTGACGTGCCAAAATACACACGTGGAGTCACAATGAAGCACATTCATTTAGCACATTTAACATACTAATTCGGTTCAGCTGTTTGCAGCTAACAATAATGTCTCTTGAAAATAGTGTCTTGGAAGACCTCGGTGGATTTATTCTCAAAGTCCTCTGTTCCTGTTTATGCATCTAAAAAAAAAATGTTTAAACTGTGCCACTTACATACCAGCCACAAAAAAGCAGCCCGCAACAGAAACACTCCTCTCTCCCCGCCTTCTTGTGCGTGGCAGTGTAACATAAGGCTCACAGCCTTTTTTTGAGGCTTTTTTCTTTTTTAAAACATTACCTTTTCATCAGGAAGATACAAGGAAGAGGAATATGATACCTTTCCAACGTGTCTGTAGTTTCTCTGCTACATTTTGATAGAAGTCCTGGGCACATTCAGATTGCTCCTCAATACTTAAGTCCTGTAACAGAAAACCGATTAAGTGTGCCTGTGTGGAAGAAAGGGCAGAAATGCTGATGCTTTGTTTCCGTTTAAGGAAAGCGTCCAGCTGCAGTAACAGTCTGAGAATGCAAATACCTTGTCAGAGGTGTTTACCTTGGCTAAATTATATTCAAAATATGAGAAACCAAGACATAGCAGCTCCTTAACATGTGAAAAACTTGCATTTATGTGCCAAACAGATGTATATTAGCAATGGAATTGGACAGGCACAATGCCATTCTCCCCAGACACAGCCCTGAGTAACGCTGACAAAACAGACTGTTAAGCAGAATGCTTGCTCCCAGTTTTGTCTCTACAACTTCTGAAAAGATTATATACAGCACATAAGTCAGATTTGAAAGAATCTCTCTATGTAAATGCTTCTAATGATAAAGTCACTACAAAATCTATTCCCAACGTTATCTGCAAAACAACATTGTCCTTTGGGCATCAACTAACTGAGCCACTGATAATCATAAAGGAGGTTTGAAGGGTTAAAATTAACTTTACTGATCAAATCACTTTTCACCATTAAATGGCAGCATAAAACCATATGTAAAAAAATAAAATAAAAAAAAAAACCAAAAAAAAACTGGAGAGAGAACTTAGTTTCTGAATTCTCTAAGGCCAAAAACAAGACAGTTACCCTGACCCAGAAGTCTCAGCTCTGATGGCAGTGATGCATTTTAGGACAGGTTTACGTGTGGTAGCAAACTGTATGTTTTGAGAAAGACTTCTTTTTGACTAGAACAAGCTGTCGGGAACTGGGAAATGAGAGTACCTTCAGTTTTTATAACCAATAATAACAACATGCTATTTTCACAAACTCTATGCTCACAGTGAATCAGTTCTAAAAGAAAAAAAAACCTCAAGATGTTTTCAAAGTGGAAGGCATGTAAGATTCCATCAGAACTCCTGTTAATTTCCAGTCCAATTGGAGGATAGAAATTGAGTAACTACATACTGAAAAGGAAAAGGGCGGGGGGGAAGGTGTGCTGAATACCGACTCATTTCAACCGTAGGTGGCACTACAGACACATTAATTTTTCAAGACCATTACATTTTTTATATGAAGATGTAACCCTTATTCCATATTATAAAAAAAAAAAAAAGCACAGTCAAGTTCCCCTTCCCCAAAGGAGACACGTGGTTTGAAACTGTATTATCTTTATAACTTTTTACACTTAAGATAGCTAAAAACTCATTATATATTATAATTTCCACATGTCATATTTATCTAGGCAAACTGTTTGATCAACAGATATTTTATCTTCCAGAACTAACGTATTCAGGATGCAAAGGAAAGTTTTCTCAAGACACCCAAGATACAGCAGTTTGAGGGTTTCCTTAGTCATACACCAGACCAAAAAGGAAGGCATTCAGAATTGAAGACTGCCACTAGATCTTCATTTGAGTAAGCTTCTCAGCTGAAGATTCCTGTATACAGTATATAAAAACCAAACTGCTGGAAGAATTGCAGCCTTTTCCCCATTTCTGTCTCTCTTCCCCATTTTATTTATGTACAAGACATGCAAAACTTACCCTTTTATGATTCATTGCGTCCAAAAATAGTTTACATTGCTTATAGATATCTTGTCCAGGTTTATGATATGTCTTGAGAAATTCTATGAATTCCTTGGATACTCGATCTGTCTCGACGCTAGCCTGCCTGTTTATAGAAGGGCTGGGAGCTTTGGCTTCTTGGATCTCTGCTGGGAAAATTTGAGTACATCAGATCAGCTTTTTTACACTGATGGATAAATTCAGGAAGCATTTAACATATATTAAAATTTCAGGTTGGTTTTTGATTTTTTTTTCCCCAACTGTGCAGATGAATAAGCATTTATTTTTCTCAAGGTTTAGCAGTGAAATGCTGGATATTATTAAACAGAACTCCAGGAAAACAAGTATTCCACTGAAGTGAAACATTTATAGCCACGTCCCCATTTACACTACTGGCCTTTTTATACTGGCAAACTACTGTAACATGGGTTTGTTCTCCAGTTTCTTAAATTTTCATTCCCAGGGAAGGGATCTCCACATAAGGTCAGGGCTTCCAGATGGGATTCTGCAGCAGTTTAAGATAAAGGAGCAGTCCCTTTTCCATCCTCCCTCACCTTTACGTTCCTGCTCCTTTGTTTGCACCAACACAAATATTTATTCAACTGGCTCATGAACTAGCTCAGGGAGCAGTCGTTTGGGGCAGCGCTGGTCAGAAATCAGTGTTTCTTAGAGGGTTATTTGTCAGCTTGATCAGCTCCCCAGGCTGCCTTCCTACCAGGTCGCAGGAGCATCAGCAGCACAAGACACAGAACGGGAGCATGAGGTCGGTGCAAACGCCGCAGAATCACACCCGCAGTGTAAATGAGAACTTGGCCATTTGTGTTTCAGCAAGAGCAGAAGCACTGTGTCTGTTCAAGGAAGAATTTGCTTGGCACTCAAGGAGGTGGGAACACAGACTGCACACAGCACTGGATGCAAGTTTATCTAGCTGCAACCACGGGGTTTTTCCACACAAACACATCTGATTTTCCAAGGTGTACATTGCAAGTTAATTGTACTGATCCAACACCTTCGCTGCCCAAGTTTAGTTCACCCACCTTTCAACTTGCCAGCCAACACTGTTCAAAATGAAGGATTGAATAGAGATGGTGTAAATGAACATGATGAAAAGCAAGCAGCAGAGAGACAGAAAACATGAAAATATTCATGATCAACATGATACAAACATATCTTGCAATCTGAAATTACTAACATGCACAACAACAACAACAAAATCCTTATTTCAATAAGCATACATGCAGAACTCCAAAATAAAAGGAAATAAATGGGATTAGTATATTTAAGTTGGTACGTTTAATTTGGATTTGAGGTAGCTTATGGGGGGAGGGGGTGGTGTTTGTCATTTCTTGCTTTTAAAGAGATCCAGCACTACTATAGTAAATTCAAAGCTGTATAATCCAGCGACTAACAAACACTGATCATTTGACCAAAGCACAAGACTCACTAGAGCCCCTACACTTCAGCGTAACCTTCTCTGGATAATTCGGTCAGGTAGCATTAGAACATTTATGGTATTTAAGTGATAAGAATGGAAAAGGTTTTACAAATATTTAAAATTCCAACTGTTGCAATCAAGAGAGAAAGTGCAAATCAATCTCCTCTCTAGTTACACAAGAACACTTTTTCCAGAGGGGATTTCCTCCAGTCCTCTTTACACCCAAGGCTGAAAGCAGAATGCCTGTACAGTATTCATGCTGAACGGCAACCGTTACCGTATGTTGACCTAAACTTGTCACATTTCATGTTACATAACCAGCAAGAAGAGAGCATGGTTTTGAAATAATAAGCAGAGAAAGCAGGTACACTTTTGAAGGGGTAGAATTACAAGGTTTTTTTTTCCACAATTAATGACTAACTTCACTTCAAAGAACAGCTGAAGATTTATTTACTTATTTCAACACTGAGCTCACTGTATTATAAAAATAACGAACCTCATGCTGCTATTTGACCATAAGGAATAAGAATATGGTTTTTTTCATTCACAAATTTAAAATAGATTTTTTTTTTTAGTTAAGATATTATCAGCTGAGGCAGATTACTGTTAAACTAGGCATTAAAAAACCTGAATGTCAGAATGAACTGTCTTTTTAATGAGTCACACCAAGAACTGCATGTAGTCACTCAGAAATTTTGCAACTTCATTAATCTCTGTGGTGAAATCGTGGTTTAAGGAAGATGAATCCGTACGGTACGCACTGGTCACTAAGGGCTGCAGGAACACATGTACTTTCAGCAACAAAATATTTTCAACTTTTCCATGTACTCTAAAAGAATGAAGTCTAACTAAAAAGAAGCTGACTACAGAAAAGAAATTCCATTTGAAAAAGTTAAAGAGAACCTAGCAGAAGAGATATACCAAAATGAAGAGAAAGAGTATAAGAAGAGGTAAGAAAAGATCACCTTTTCAAAGAATAAACACTCAATATTAAAATCTTTCTCAAGGCATTCTACAAAAATGCGAGTTGTCACGGCAGGACATTAGCACTCCAGTGATTCACTATGGTTGTGCCATGGTCATGGATCTGAGTCCAAGCAAAGAATACTGAAAAAGGGTCTGTCATTAGCTCTACCAAGCACACCCATTCATTATCTTCATATAATTTGCAAAATAAAGAATGGTACATCTTCCAATTTCCTTAGTCAGCAGAACACATCAGAATTGCTAATAAATAATATAGGACAAGGTCCCAAAGTTGTTTGCATCAAGCGTTTTGGCATCCTTTTGGTTTAAATGAAACCAGTATGTCTTCTCTTGATATGAAATTGTCTTCTTGATTAATACAACAAACAGCTTGAGATGTTTTGAGAATGCAAAAGTTCTTGAAGTGTGACCTATTAAACTGAAGTACTTTCAACTTATTATCCAATTTATAATGGCAACCTGGAATTATTTTTTGATAAAAATACGAAGCAGCAGAAGGTCTAGCTACTTCTTACAAAATCCTGATTTTTTTGAAACTGCATAATCCTTCAGGTGTCACACTACGGTAGAGCTCAAAGCAGCTTCCACTTTATTCCTATTTTCTCCATACCACAAAGCAAGGAATTGGTTTAGAGATTCAAGTTCACTTTGAGATGCTGGATTTGGTTTTTTTTTTGTCATCTTCATATTCAACAGCACGACTTACAACTGGCACAACCCTAGTTTGTATTTTGCAAAGCCCAACTAAGAAGTAAGCTTACTAAAATCAAGCAGCCAGCTTGCCTAAGCTGTACTGCATTACCTTCAGTAGGGGAAGCCAGTTCCCAGGAGGGAGTAAAAATCTCCTTCAAATCCCTGAGAATGTTATCAGCATTTCGCTCCCTCCCAAGCTGTCCTTGCTTAACGATTTTCTCTTGAGCCACTGAAATAAATGCAAAAGCAAGCAAGACACCAAGAGCAGGAGCATGTCAGGAGAGATGGTGAAGGGGATAAAAAAAGAAAATATGGAAAGTGAGAAGAATGAACATAAAAAAAGTTTTTAATACATAGCTGAATGCCAGCTGCTGCCCAGGCACCAAGACAAATTCCAACATGAAATCCAGACTTTAGAATTTCTTATTAAGGAAATTCATCGTCTATAAGGCTAAGATACATTAACGTTGCTTTTTCTTCTGGAATGCCTCCTCCACAGTCTAGCATTTTCCGGTTTTTGCCCATGTAAGCTATTGGTATGCAAAGGCATCAGTGCCATTAATCATTCCGACTTGTAACACATGCTGTAGAATGACAACCCACAAACACATAAACACTACAAGCTTCCTTTCACATTTATTTTCATTTAAAGGCACCCTGCTTACACATTCCATTTTTTCTGTTAAAGCTCTTGAAGCGATCAATTATGGCAGCATCATCTGATATTTTATATCAGCATTTCTACCACACTTAGACACCCCGGTTTGTTCGACGTGACTGACAGCCAGTACCTTTTCTCCTGCTTTCTTCAGGAAGAGTTCCCCTTCAAGGGGCTGAGAACAACGGGATGAGGTTCAACAAGGCTGAGTGCCAGGTCCTGCACTTGGGTCACAACAACCCCCTGCAACGCTACAGGCTTGGGGAAGAGTGGCTGGAAACCTGCCCTGCGGAAAAGGACCTGGGGGTGCTGGTCAACAGCCAGCTGAACACGAGCTGGCGTGTGCCCAGGTGGCCAAGAAGACCAGCAGCATCCTGGCTGGTATCGGAAATCGTGTGAAATCTGTGTTTTCAGTAAGACTTTACATATCACTCTCCAGAAGCATCATTGTGTCAACTTTTTAAAGTCAAGTCACAGAGCATTACTCTGCCTTTTAGTACATCTACCAAAAATACTTCTTAATTTAACATGTTGTACTGAGCCATTAAAAGCAAAGGAGAAAATTACCCTTCTTAGCTCCTGTTCTGGAAGAAGCAGTGAAGAACTTCTTCACAGTAGTGACCTTTCGCGTTTTCTCATTGGTTTTCTTTTCTTCAAATTTTGAAAAGGTCAGCGACTGTGCCCCTTGGGTACTCTGACTGCTGGCATACGCTTCTTCCTCCTCACGCTGAAGCCTGGAATCAGAAAAATATAGGTCTCATTTAAGTGCTTAAAACCAGCACAAATAAACTAATTTCCTGTGCAATAAATTAATTACTCATTTGACATGCTAATTCTCCTCTCTACCCATCTTCATTTCTTGCTTCCCACCACATCTCCCTTCACTGCCCTCTTTCCATGCTGTAACGGTGAAAGTGAAGGAAAGCTTACAATGGCCAGGGAGGATTAAATAGTAAGGTCAAAAGGGAGGAAACTAAAGTATAATCATGGTCACCTTCCGCTCATGTCACAGCCCTGAACTCTACAAAGGTAGAGGTGAGGGGAAAGACTGCGGGAGCATTTCACCTTCCCCCCTGCCTCCTGAGGTTTACCACCTATCACCACAGGCAGTCCTTTACCACCCTGGAGATAAAAACCAGGGCACGCAGCTGAGCAAGTGAAATACCCTGTCACAATCTCAGAAATATTCTGGGAGACATTACTGTTGTCATAATTTGTTTTCAAAGTCTTGGTAATAGATACGCTTGATTGAACGAATGAGCAAATCAGTTCACTGCAACACTGATGGGTGCTTTGCCCCAAGCCTATCTTTTAATCTGCATATACAAAGTAGGGCAGGGCAAACGCACCAATCCTTCAATGGTTAGTTTTACCCCAATGCAGGAGGGCTAAAATAGGTTAAATTATATTGCCCTTCAAGATGCTAAAAGGTTGAGCAATTTTCTTTAAACATCCATCCAGCTCAAGACGGACTATAAATGGTCTTGCCTTTGTAATCTCTTAAAGCGGGAATTGTCTTGAATTGTGCTGGCAAGCCTGTCTGTTCACTACAGCAAACAATCACAGCTTATCTGTTCCTCAGCATCTCCCTCCTGAACAGTTACTTATTAAGGAATTCCTTAAATGCTGCATTTTATTGCACATAGATGTTGTAAGACTGACAGCATCACTATCTGCTCTAATAATACTGAAGTTTTTATTAAATGTTTAAGCCTGATTTATGGCAAAGGACAAAACGACATGTAGCTTCCACAGACGTTACCTTCTTCGTGTAGGCTGATGTGAACACTGTACTTAATGCCTTTTTTAATTTCTTCATTTTTTTTCCCCCCCCAATGACCTTGGTTAATGTATCACTAGGTAACTCAAGTTCCCCAAAGTGATGCTCCTCCATCTCAAGAATTCACACAACCATGAAAGAATTCATTCTGAGTGGATGTCAGGTAACTCACACCTGGCAGTGACACAAAGGACAGCTGTACTACAACAGTGGATGCTTTGCAGTTTCTCAAGCAGGGGATAATGCTTTTGCTTCCTACCCAAATCCAACAGAAAAGAGTCCTACCTGCTCTTGTTTTCTCACTCAAGTATAGATTTCCTCCAACCCTCATTTTCAGGGTCAAGCATTTATCACACCGGGAAAACGAGACTGTTTTGCAGAAAATATGTGCTTAGAAAAATTGCCTGAATTATTAAAGCTTTGATGCTTTTGGGCTTAACCCTGCCATTTAAAAGAATGACTACAGACCCATTTTTTTTAACCAGTAGCTGAAACGTAAAACCATTGTGCTGGCTACATTCAAGACCATAACCGCAGTCTCCAGAGGCAGAGGTATTTTAATCAAAATTGTCACTTTCACCCTTCCAACTGCTAGTTAGAATTACAGATTTCAGTATGTAAATTGGGTCAAAGCATTTGTTGAGAGGTTGGGGGGGTGTTTACATTTGTTACTTCACAGACTTTCCTTTGAAACCTCTTAAATTAGAAGGTTCATAAATATTCATCTTTGCATCAAAG
>NW_010106474.1:0-8525 GCF_000699245.1 Pterocles gutturalis | reverse complement strand
TGCTGGAAAGCTCAAATTTGAGAACTTATGATGCAACTAAGGCAGAGTAAATAGAAGTAGAAAACAGGAGGCAGGAATTGTATTTAGTGAAGTCACACTACCATAAAAGATGAAGGAATTAAGAGGGCTCTTTACCGCTCTGCCAGCTCCCAATCCTCTTGAATCTGTTTCTGCCTGGCCTTATGGTATTCCTCTCTCCAGCACTTGGAGCAAAATCCCTGCCAAGCAGGATTGCCATAGTAACCACATCCCTTCTTGCACAGTAGCTCTGACTGATCAACGTGAATTCCTCTGCGTTCAGATTTCAGGTTCATTTTCTTCCTGTTTAAAGAGAAAAGGGTTAAAGACAGGAACATGACAACAGTCTGCTAGAAATAATTTCTTCTGAAGGCTTGTCTTTTAGAAAGAAGTCACCTGTTTTAATTATTGAAAAGTTCCATAGCAACAAAACAAAGGGCAGAGGAGGAAGGGCACAGTTACATAACCACACAGCCCCGAAAGCCAGCTGCAGCCTTAGCTTCTGTTTGCACAGCTTTGACCTGCAGACAGTCCTGGAGAGCTCGGCCAGCTGTACCAGCTTCACACACAGGAGGAAAAGGGCCCAACTCTCTGATCTCACCACCCCATTGTTCTAACAGCCACTGAGGCACAGAGGAAAAAAGAAACAGAGGAAGTTACAGTCAGCACCAAAGAGAGGCGAATTGAGCAAGAGACACAATGTCAACAGGTTGGTATTCAGGCCGAGACTGTCTCTGCAAAGAATCACACCAGTGAGACTTCAGCTAACACGGCTTTGGCCTCACAGAATACACCTGCACGGCACGGTGAGGGGTCACACCAGCGCAGCCGGCTACGGGAACACGGATGAGATGCACCTCCGCCTCATCCAGTCCTCCAGTTACTTCAGAGTTAAGTTGGGCATCTGCATAAAGCACAGCTTTATAGAATTTATATATAGCAACTGCAACAAAAAGATTTCTTCTCATGCTTCATGCCTACCCTACCAGTGTGCAGAGCCTGGCCTGAAACGATCCAGCCCTTCCTCTTTTTTTTTTTTTTTTTTTGCTGGACAGAAACCATCCCACATGCCAGCTTGCTCCCAAGGGCATTTCAGCTACTTCCTTCTAATTCCAAATGCTGGATTCATTTTTTAGGAGAAAAGCCGCAGAGGATCACCTGCACTAACAAGTTTAAGCTCCACATATTAAAACACTGATGTTTGGATTGCAATACTGACATACACAGACACTAGAAATATCTCCACTGGAAACTTGGCCACCCAATCCAGCCCCTTTTTCTTCCTGCAATCCTCAGCAGAGTGCTTCACATCAGCTGAGCAAGCACCAGGGCAATGTGATTTCTTGCTCTCACATTTGTAACCAAAGGCACCCCCAGGACTTCTTCCCCTAGCAGGAAAAGCAGCAGATCTTTAAACCAGCCCTGCCCTCCCCTCCAGCACCTTACTTAAGATCACACAAGGAAACCCAACACACACTGAAATGCAGTTCTTCCAAGCTCAATTATACAAGGTCAACCATTTCAAGAGACTGATAACGTTTAAAGTTTCCCACTAATCTAACCAAGTTATTTTAAGTAAAGTAACAGGAAACAAATGCTGCTTTCTCTGAGGGGGAACAAATTAAATATTCCATTTTATCTAGACTAGTACTAAGGCTCCTACTAACTTTTTTTATCTTTGAAACAAGTAATGAGTTTCTAAAAATAATCTAGAGAGTTTCATTGTAGACACCTGTATATTAAGGGTATCAGTTTCTAAATGACATAATTTATAGACACGTTTTCTCATCTATATAGACAGAGAGCAGCTTTTTTTCCCCTACAGAAATGCCTGACAGTTCAACAGACATTAATACGCTTCTGCAAAGCAAACTGAAAAAACAACTAGATTTTAAATATTTGACAAAGCTTTACTTCATTCCCATATGGACAGATTAACAGAGGAAAATAAGTACATCGCCTTCACAAAAAATCTTTTGATGCTGTACCATTTTCATTTGCCGATGCCTCAGGTCAGGTCTCTGTGTTGACTGGAAGGGTACCCAGCTCTGCTGACCAACAATCTCTCTAGCAGACCCGAAACTAAACATCAAATGTTTGTCAGCGGCACAGCCTGGGACAGAATTGCATGTTGGCAGGATCTGGAAACAGCCCATTCTCAGAGCATCACAAATGCCTTTTATCAGCAATTCTGAAACAAATGGGGAAGCGAAAGCTCGAAACTCTCCAGCTGCTCCTGATCCAGTTTAAGGACTGCCTCCTAAGCACAGAAGCTGCAGCAGCATTGTGATTAGAGACTTCTAGCGCAGTTTCCTGGACCAGAAGAAAACACCATGCATCAGATTTTCAATAGTGCCATTAATGGTGATCAGTCACTGTGAACTACAGGCAGCTACAAAGACGCAACAGATAAAAACATTTTCATAACACAAACTTCAGAGAAATTTTACACCCACCTCTGTCACCCAAGGAAATACCATCCTGATCCTATCACCCACTGCACTGGAGTAAGTTACAACAGCTTTGCCATTGCAGTCTGTATGCCAATTTCTTTAATTCAGGTGTCTGCTGTTCTTATCCAAAACCACCATGCTTTGGACGCTCAGATTTTTTTCAAAACTAAAGGAGGAGAAAGAAATTTCCTTTTCAACCCAGGCCATTCTATGATTCTACGATAAATATGTGACCTTGCTTCTATCCCACATCAACAGCTTGCTTTCTGAAAGCTTAACAGCATCCTCAGTTTCTACACCAATTGTGTCCTTTCACAGATGCACAAAAACCATCTTTCTGTATCCACAGGGCTTTCACCACATACGAGCACCTCTGGCATCCCACGAGCCCTCTGTGAACACCAGCACTAAAAGTTCTGTGTAGCGTCAAAGTTCAGCAGCTTTCCCTGGAGTAAGCAAAGCAGGTCTCCGAGTAGCAAGATTTTTTTTTTTTTTTTTTTTTTTGCATTCTTTCTGGCGAGGTTTGTAAACAGCTGCAAAGCCAAGCCACCAGAAAGCAAGCTGTTCTGTCTCCTCCCCTTCAAGTATTTGTGATTGCAGTTACATCAGTCTCAGATCCAGGGACAAAAGAGGTCACCCTGAATCAATATGAAGAAATCACATGCCGCACTTGAAGCGGAGGCTTTCTGCTTCCTTCCAAGCCACACAGCCATTACACAAACAGTTTCACAGCCAATTTTTGCATGTCAGCATTTAGGATATTTCGTTTTGTTGCAATGTCCAGCATGTGAAAAAAGAAACCCACTGTGGTTTAATTCAAAATTAGCTTTTTAGTTGCTTTAATGCAATTAATTCTGAAGCTCTCAAATACATCTTCCTATCAACACATTTTTCTTGTTATGCTGTGACTCATTTAAAATTTTTCTCTCTCTTAACTAGTATTTTGAGCAGCTGTTTACTGGAGCAAACACTTTTTTAAAAAGTACAACACCAACTCAGAGGTTTCTCATTCCTTGCTCACACCCTTATATTTTTTTCTGTCAAGCTTGCCATCCAAGGAGAATATCCAATAAAACACAGCCCTTACTTAAAAAAATTGAAAATCACATAATTTTTTAAGGAAGCATAAATCAGCAGCTCTCTGCCCAACAGTTCCTCTGAACTGCAACCGAAAACATACGTGCAAACCATACCGGGTTTCGGTCACCGCAGCCGTGGAAGCAGACGTCTGAGCCAAAACCAGAAAAACCAACTTTTCTGTAGAATACTGCTGGCCTGCAGCCACATCACTTTCCCCGAGTCACATACTTCAATCTGTCTTTGAAAAGTTACTAAAGAGAAAGTACTTTCCAGTACTTCACCGAAAGAGTTAAGACACAGGAAACACGCAATTTTTGACGAGTATTATCAGAGAACAAGAATCAAAGCATTACGATCGGCGGGGTGGTGGTGGCAGGGGAGAGCAGAGGAAAGAGGAAAGGTTTTTTTTTTTTTTTTAAGAAATGTTTTCCATTGACCTGCAGTGCAACAGTCTTCATTGAACACAGGTCCTTAATAAAACCTACATTCTAGTTTTCAAGCATTTTCAGTTGCAGGCCTTGGGAGCCCAGGTTTCTCATGGGAAGCAGTAAGGATACATGTAAATCTACAAAGGGATTCCATCAAAGCTTTTAGTCTTTGGACAACATTTACAGACTGTAATCCACAATCTTAATTCCCTACATACCTCTGGGAAACAGCTACAGACACCAGGGCAGAATTTACAGCAGTCACCAAAGCTCAGGCAGCAAAACCTTGCTTACAGCCCAGCGGAGATGCCTCCGTTCCCAGAGGGGTCTAGTCCCGGGTACACCAGGCTGGACATCCCACCTCCAGCATCTTGACTGCTCGTATAAAAAGACGGTGAGGTTCACCAGCATCAGTGCAGATGAGATTGCATTGACACAGATGCTGTTTTACCTTTTTTATTTTCCTCGCTGATGATCTTCCCTGACATTCCCATGGGACTAAGTGCTATTTCACAATTAAAACTAGGGGACAAGCAGAGAGCTCAGAAGTTTGCCAACACCTGGTGATCCCGTGTGATGTTTTGACAGTTACATAAAGCACAAAACCAGCTCCGAGTTTCCAGAAGGTGCTCTCTCCTCCCAGTGTAAGTCCATAAATCCCTAGGCCACTCGTCACCAGTATCCCGTAATGGGGACTGAAGCAGCAGCTCCAGGACACTGTACCTTTTGTGTCAGACTCAAAGCTCTCAACAACAGCAGGTGACTATATTCCAATTTTCACACAGACCAGACTACAAAACGGCTGGAAGAATTCAACAGTAAATTTATTAAAGCAGGAATCGCAGCCCCAGAAAAGAGCAAGTGCACTCTTTGCTTTTATGCCATATGAAAAAGGGGCTCCCGCCACCAAAATAGACCTGTCACTAAGGGCTGATTTAACACACACATCAAAGAGAGACTATACTGACATAACACCTTCTTTTCAGCAATAATCCTAAAATAATCTCCCTAACACATGAGGGTTTCCAAAGACTGCAGACACAGCTCCGGCTCCAGGAAAAGCACTGTGGGTGAAACAAGGGTTAGAAGCAGTATAGATTTATCATGAGTTCAGACACCACCAGCTTGTTTTTCTTGTTCCTTTCTGACATGGACCTGCCTTACCTCCCAGGGACCGAGTGGGCAGATGCTTTTATTGCCAGTGCAGATCACATCAGAAAATATTGACTTTTTCATAAACTATTTATTAATCCTGGATTGTTGAGGTCACCTCTGATGGAAGAGCTAGTTGAAAAAGCTCACTTATCAAAGCTGAGTAGAAGGCACCTCATTTAATCAACCTATAGACGCCTTTAGGAAGAGCTAATTGCAAGTCAGTTTATCGTTACTACAGCCGATGGAAAACAGTTTCTAAATACCTTTGCACACTAATTCTGGAAATGCAAGCAGTGGCTTGGTGAGGCTGTTCTGTAAACAACTTTCAATATCGGTACCAAAGTTCATTAAATGTATCTAAAACCAGGAAAAGACTTCACAGAAGAGACCCAAAGCAGGCAGGCTGACACAAGGTATGGAAACGGCTCTGACTTCTGGGCAGCCTATTTCAGCCCTCTACGCTTTTGACCACAAACCAAAAAACAAACCCTGTCTCCTGATGTCTGAATCCCTCCTTCTGGTTTGGGTGTGGGGTTGAGGTGTTTGGGGTTTTTTTTCCCCCCTCTCATCTCTTTACCTTACTCCCTGAAAACAACAGTCTTCTCAAAAAAAAAATAAAAAAAAAAATCAAAAATCTTGGTACAACTCTTAGCAACAACCTCCATCAGTCTTTTCACCAGGCTGAAGCGAACGTGATTCGGCTCTTCAAGTTTAAGTCCTCACAGCACTTAATGAACAACTTGCATTAATTCTTCTCATTAAAAAATATCAAAGTGCTCTCCAAAGAGTGTTCCCAATGTCCTCTGCAGTATCACACACTGAAACTGTCTGATCATTAATGGCCATCCCCAGACATGGGATTTTAGAGCAGCAAAAGAGGAAAAGCTGGGGAAGTCTGCAAACACACAATTCTTGCAGGAACAGTCGCTGGTTTACATTTTACTGGTGCAGCATACTTGAGATCAAGAGAGCAGCGAGTCCCACCTAAAACTACACGCAACCTCAGCTACTGAAACTAAATTTACAAGGTAGACTAGAAAGTGCCCAAAGGATGGTATTTGGTCACGCTCTCTAACAGCTATGAATTTGGCATGTGGAAGAACATCCTTAAAATAACATGTATTCCAAAGAGCAACCACGGATCCAAATGCCACAAAATTCTTTAGAGCCATGTAGGTGTTGAAACAGTCGTGATTCACGTGTAACCCCACACATTCAGGCATGTCATTAGCAGCAAGCTAATTAAATGAGTTAATTTCCTTTAAAGCAAAGGGTGGGGCAATATGATCCAAGAGACTCATGAACGGAAAATACAAAAGCCATCAGACAACTTTCGAATTAAGAAAGAAACCTGGTTGCAATCTTTGCAGAATAGATCATTTGCGTCTTCACAGTTTTAATGTGCGTCTTTCCCGCAATAAAGAAATTTCACCTATAGCTGTTGTTTCCTAGTATAGACAGTACAGGTTGCTAACTGATGATCCCAGGAAAATAAGTAGTCGTTAACTGTGATGACAGAGTCTGATCACACCTGAAAACAGCCACACTGCTTGGTGCTGTAATTTGGGAGGGGAAACTGCAGCCACTACTTAAAACCTCTGAAATCTAATGGCCACGAGGCTTCGACGTGCTGCCCACAGAGCTCACTGTTTACTTCAACTGGAAGATGCATTTTCCCCTCCAACCTCAGTACAGACCTGAAGCTACAGTTTTGTTCGTTCACATCAAACTCTTAACTACTGCCTGCAGCAAGGACGGCTCAGTATTCATGAATCAACAGACTGTCCATCTCCATGTGACTCACAACTGCACTTTTAAATGAAATCACAAGAAACATCTAAAAACTGCTTTGTACGTTTGGGAATTCATGTAAGAATATGAAGAGAATTAGCTAAAACTTCTAAAATCTCCTCAAAAACAGCAGCAACCCACCTCTACACAGGCGGTGTTTTTTGCCAGCATGTCAACCACACATAAAGATTAAAACTCAGTTTGCTATAACCTCAGAGAAAAACTTCAAAATATCTCACACACTTTGTACCCAACTTGTTACTGACAGAATTTTAATAGGACTTCATGAACACGATTTTTAGGCCTAGTTTAGGTCACAAGTAGTAAAAAAAACAAAAAACAAAAAAATGCCACATAGTTGGGGATTAAATACAAACATCAGGAGGGGAAGGAGGGAACCAAGAAACACTATTCTAGATTAGATAAAACTGCAAAAGAAAATTGAATAAGAGAATCATGGATTATCTTCAAGCTTATAATCAGTTTGTTGTGTAAAGCGATCTTCTGAATTAGTATAATTGGCTTTATACTCCTGTTCTTCCCCTCTATGGCATGTTGTTTCATTTTTCCATCAGCATTCCACTGAGTTACAATTCTCTTACTAATCCTCCCCACTGCAAAACCCTTGTGTAACTGTGTCCAGAAGGCCAACCCATCCAATTCCTGGGTAAAGTACTGTTCCTGGAAAACACTGTGTCCTTCTGTGCTGCGTCATTAGTCTCAAAGGAGTCCTAGGTAACTGGAAAACCAAGAGCTGCTCAGGACACGTCCCAGAGCACCCGCATGAGGAACTGCCAATACAAAGCACCACTTCAAAAACAGCTTCATGACTACGAGACCAAACAAGAAAAGTAAACCAAGTTGTGTCAATAATGGATTTAAATCACAGCCTCCATAATACCACCCTTTTTCCAAAACTGTGCAGTGCCACTGATTCCCAGCACTGGCCCAGATTAAGGCCCCACTCAGCCCAAAAAAAAACCCTGATTTGAATTTTGCGGGTAACAACCCCACAGTTAACCCAGCACACAAGCGACCATGCCCCTGCCGCAGACCAAAGCAGCCCAGACCAGCAGGATTTAAGACAGCGTCGAACCACTCCCTGGGAGGGTTTTGTTGTCACTTCGAGCGCGTCATTCATCTTTCAATATCTCACATCCTCTCCGAAAATCCAGCCACTCCCTGCTCCAAGGGAACAGCCTGGACACCACACAAGGTGCTCACACAGTGACACCCACAAAAGCATCCAAACTGCGCTGCTCAGCATCTTGAATGTACTCCCGGCTTCACTTAGGTTAAGTTTAAAGGACTTTGATCCCCAGTCTTGTAATAAGAAGCCGTAAAGCAGCAATACGCGCAAGCAGAGCCAAAAACACCTCGATCCACCTCAGCAGGGAAACAGGCCGAGGGGCCAGATGGGCAAAGTTACCAGCAACACCTTCACCCTGTTAACTACTGAAACGTCCCCACGGAATTAAAATACAATAGTAAAAATAGAAAAGCAACTTAAGCTTTAGGAACTGCGCACGGAGGAAAGAACTTTACGAGGTTTCTCTGTATCCCGGTGTGTTAAACCCGGTCACAACCCACCCCCTGGAGC
>NW_010106473.1:0-6781 GCF_000699245.1 Pterocles gutturalis | reverse complement strand
TCTCTTTCTCTCATCTTATCGGGCAACATCAGGACACATACATCTTTCACAAAATAAAAGGAGAATCATCAAGCTCACTGTCAAAGCATCCTGCATTTGTTAAGTGAGCAGCCAAAACCAGAATCCCTCACATCCCACACAGAATCACAAGAACCAAGACCACAGAAAACTTACCTGCAGCAATTGCTATCTGACCTCCAAATGTTTTCTCTTCAAAACCAAACCAAACCAAACCAAACCAAACCAAACCAAACCAAACCAAAAAACAGGTGGCACTCCCCTGGCATTTCCATCCACTGCTGCGTTTCCTTTGGCATCAACAATGCTTATCTATCAGTAACAGAAGATAATTGCAATGCTGCAGCCACAACAAATCAAATTAGTGAAGGGGCTTACAAGAGCAGAAGGTGAATTCAGAGTAACACAAAAACTGATCCCACTCACTCACTTATACCAACAAGTTCTAAGTGCAGTGTATCCTGCGTTCAAACACAGGTACCCAAGTGCTCCAGCTAGGAAGGATCAGGGACAAGGGATACAGCCATGCGCTGATGTGCCACTTGTACCTCCAGGCAGACAAGACTGAGTCAGAAGTGCTTTGTCTCCCATCCTGTACCACCTCTGAGTCATCAACTCCTTGCTTTTTATCTCTTTTGCCTGTGTGCCCCCTTGTTCTTTACATTCCCTCCAGCATCTCTTAACAACTTGATTCTTCATTTTAGTGTGAGTATAGAATCATAGAATCATAGAATGCTTTGGGCTGGAAGGCACCTTAAAGATGATCTAGTTCCAGCTCCCCTGCCATGGGCAGGGACACCTCCACTAGACCAGGTTGCTCAAAGCCTCATCCAGCCTGGCCTTGAACACCTCCAGGGATGGGGCACCCACAGTTTCTCTGGTCAACCTGTGCCAGTGCCTCACCACCCTGACAGGAAAAAGTATATATCTCAGATGTAATTAGTTTGTAGACTGGTGCTGAGGAAAAAAACCACCAATCACCACAACAGCAAAATTGTTCAGGAAATCATAATCTCATCTAGTCCCTTACTCTAGATTAAATTTATGCAGTCTCCTACAGCATTTCAAAGCAATCTGCCAGGCACCAGCATAAAGGACATTCTAAATACTTTAAAAATCAACCAAACAAACAAATTTAAAAGTAATTCTTTGCAGTAGAGACTGCCAAGGGAGTCATAATCCAGAGGGTGCCTTGGGATTCCCCATATATAACAGGATCACCAATTACCTGGGAGTGAATATGGTCTCAAATCATAACTGCCTGCTAGTCTTAGCTAAAATTAGCTGTTCCTCCCCTCTGGCTTAGTTATTACAATGCTTTCTTGGCAATTATTTTTTTCCTGTGGTGAAAAGAAAAGGCAAACCACTCCCACGCTACTTTTGGCAACGACTATACTGCAAATACCTAAGCAAGCATGACGCTGCATTATGAAACAATAAAGCTTCACTTCTTTATGCAATGCCATCAAGCCCTGGAAGGACGTCAAAGATTGGACATGAGCAGTCATCGCTCCATAAAAAGACTGTGCTGTCCTGTACTTTGTTAAAAGGCTGTAATTCCAATAGAGGTTCAACAGTCCTGCAGAGCAAGCTCACACAAGGAAAAGGGAAACCAAGACCTGCACTGAAACAGGTCAGCTTCCCTCCAGCTCTCAGAACTTGCATGTAAAATGAGAATCTTAAGAACTACATCTGATGAGGAAGAATAAGCAAGAACCTCACAGATAGGAAGGAAGACAGGACACTGCAGGTTACCTGGGCTGGCAAACAAAGTCAAAGCTTCTTGAAGGGCCAACTGTTATTCCCTGGTCACTGCAGGGCATTCTTAAGCCTCTTTCAAGCACTCTTTCTACCTCCCCCTTGCTGAAATGTTAATACAGTGCAAGTATATGCTGCAACATCAGTAAATGCAAAATTTCAACAAAGCTGTTGAGATGTACTGCAGCACAGTTTTGCTTCTTACATTTGTGGGTCACACCTCTTACTGCACTACAGAGAGACCCCACCTGGAGTACTGTGTCCAGCTCTGGAGTCCTCAGTGCAGGAAAGACATGGACCTGTTGGAGCAGGTCCAGAGGAGAGCCACAAAAATGATCAGAGGGCTGGAGCATCCCTCCTATGAGGAAAGGCTAACAGAGTTGGGTTGTTCAGCCTGGAGAAGAAAAGACTCCAGGGAGACCTGATTGTGACCTTCCAGTATTTAAAGAGGGCTTATAAGACACATGGGGACAGGCTTTTTAGCAGGGCCTCTTGCGATAGAATGGTAATGGTTTCGAACTAAAAGAGGGCATATTTAGACTGGATATAAGGAAGAAATTTTTTTACAATGATGGTAGTGAAACACTAGAAGTTGCCCAGAGGTGGTAGATGCCACATCCCTGGAAACATTCAAGGTCAGGTCTGACAGGGCTCTGATGTCACGTGAAGATACCCCTGCTTATTGCAGGGGGGTTGGACTAGATGACTGTGATGGGTTAGCCCTTGGCTGGGGGCCAAAACCACACACCCACTCACACAATTCCCTCCCTCATCTGAGAATAGGGGAGAGAGTTAAAGGGGTAAAGGGAAAAAAGGACTCGTGGGTTGAGGTAAGAACAATTTAATAACTAAACTACAATAATATTGAAAATAAGACTATATACAAATATACAAATGAGTGATACACAGTGATACTGCCGCCCCCACCCGATGACCAAAGGCTCAGCCTGTTTCCGGCTAACAAACCCGGAGAAGGGAGAGTCCTGAAACCACAGTCACTATTCCCCCAGGCGGAGGGTGCACCACTCCCGGAGGCACTCACAGAACGGAGATAACAGTCCGAGTGTCCACTCACAGAATGGAGATAACAGTCCGAGCATCCCAGACCGAGAGCCGACCGGGGTGGGGGGGGGAAGGCCTTGGGAGAGCGGCCACCTGGAGCAAGACGATCCGGAGCCAAGAGAGATCCAGAAACCCAAGGGACCCGGAACAAAAAAGGACAATCTTCCGGAGGGTCCTCATGTACTGGGCATGACATGTATGTTATGGAACAGATTATTGGCCACTGAGTTTCAATTCCCCACCCCTGTCTGCAGGGAGCAGAGAAGCTGAACGTATCTGACCTTGAGATCCTGGCAACAACTGTAAACATCACTTTTTATCAGCTTTCTTCTGAGCACAAATCCAAAACACAGCCTCTTGCTAGCTATTATGAAGAAAGTTAACTCTGTCTCTGCTTAACCCAGGACAATGACCTTTAAAGGTGCCTACCAACCCAAACCATTCTATGCTTCTATGATCTTTCTTTCCCGCTTTCCTCCCTCTATATGCTTGCTTGCTCCCTCAGAAAACATTCTCCTGTGTCTGATGAAGTACATGTCTTCTGCAAGGCACCTGCAGAGATTCTCTCTCAATCCTTTTCCTGTGTGCCAAATGGGGTTTGAGATTCACACCCCCACAGACAATATTCACTTCAGATGAAATGCATGCAAATACAGCTTGCACAGCACATACCTTCCTTCCCTATGAAAGTAGTCTAATATGTGGTCCCTTTCTCAAATTTATATCTAGTCCAGCACAAGAAAACTTGCATTAGAGTAAGGATTACATCCACGACTGGAGTTTAAAGCACTAAACCTACAGGCTTGAAAGAAAAACTGTTTAACTCCCCCCTGGTCTTAGCCTGCCTGCCTTTCGTCTTTCCTCTGGTGCTTTGTGAAGATCAGCACCTCTCCAAATGTGCAAGACTGGGAGTTGTCATGGTGAATCCCTGAGAGAAGCTTCACACATTTTTACATAAGGAGAGATTCAGAAGACTGTACTTCTCTAGACTTCTGGTTTATCTGGCTAAAGCTTTTCATATCTGAGAACCCGGAGCATGCACACTGATCTGTTGCCCTTGTGTGCTAAGGGGGATTGTTGGCCTTTTAGGGTCTCACGCTCTTCTCCAGGAACCTTCTTTTCCAGGGTTGTAAACCTTAATTGGAATATCACCTCATGAGACGTATAGGCTCGAGCAGATATAAACCTTCCACCCCACAAGGAGACTGCAGTATCACCACAGAAGAAACAACATCTAGTGACCATTCAAGCTGTCTAGATTAGAAATGTACTTTAGTCTCAGTTATCTGACAGAAGGAAGGTCAGAATTTCTAAATTGCCTTGCTTAATATTTGGTCTGGTGTTTAACCCTTGTTCTTGCTTCCCCTCCCAAATTGTAAGATTAGTGAATTCCAATGTGCTAATCAAACTTTGAATAACTGACTGGATTTGCCCATTCACCTGTGGTCCCAAAGTCCCCAGGAAACCAAGCCATAACCTACATTAGTGGAACTCAGATGCTATTGATTGGTGCAAGGAAATCTGTACTTGTGTTAGACTGAGAGAAGCATGTTTTTTCACATGAAGAACATTTAAGCGAATAAAGCTGCATAAACACAGCAAAGAATCAGATAAAAAGAATCAAAGAAACAGGTCACTGACACAATCTCCTGTAGTACCCTTACAGCCAAACTGGTGAGATAAATGGATAAGAAGGTAGACTGCGGGTTTGTCCTCAGTGGGACAAAGACCAGTTGACAGTCCATTACTAGTGGCATCCCTTGGGGATCACATTTGGAGGCATGTTTGATGTCCTTGTAAAAGACCCAGACAGTCATGACTTAGAAGGAGAGAGTCCTTCCACACCACCCTGAACTTGGATCCAGCTGCACCTCGAGTGCTGTGTTCAGTTCTCAGTTCCCTAGTACAAGAAAGTCACTGACAGACTTGAGTGAGTCCAGTGTAAGGTCACGAAGATGATCTGAGGGGAGCATACAGTGACAGGATAAGAGATGATGAATGTAGTTTGCAAGATAGTACTTTGCAATGATACATGGAAAGTTGTGGCATGACGCCATGACGGGGTCAGATATTGGAACAGATTACCTGAATAGACTGTGGAATCCCCACACCTTTTAGAATTTATACAAGTTCACATGCCTGTGAGCAATCTGATCTTTCTGGTCTGGCTTTGCCCGTGTGTACAGAGTACATGACCTCCCAGAATCCCTACGAACCAAAATTATTCTGTGACTACATAATGGCAACTAGCACTCTTAATTCATAATTAGCTCTTGGTACAACAA
Organism: Pterocles gutturalis; assembly: GCF_000699245.1. Taxonomy (NCBI): domain Eukaryota; kingdom Metazoa; phylum Chordata; class Aves; order Pterocliformes; family Pteroclidae; genus Pterocles; species Pterocles gutturalis. The sequence goes on along the minus strand of NW_010106473.1, from coordinate 1,658 downwards.
CTATTGATTATTTCATATGAAGAACTGTGAGCATGAACACCTTAAGAATTAAATCAATATTAGGAGCAAGCAACGTTATAATTTAATATTTATTTATTATTGCTGGTTTTACTTACTATTTAGCATAGGTTTCTATAGGATACTCTCCAAAACACCTGAAGAACCAGAAAACTCTAATGGGAGATTTATTCAGGACATACCCACCCTAATTTCTTTCACCCGAACTGGGTCCTGAGAAGAAAAAAAACGAGCAATTATCTCCACTGAACCGAAAATCAACAGCACCATAGCATGACTTAAAAAAAACCCACCAAAATCCAAAAAGCAACCCTTAGAATATTTGTCTACCCAAAAAGCTTAGCATTAAATTCATCCCATGGAATAAACAGAAACAGGTGTTGCTTTACCAAAATAGAACACAGACTTTTATGCATCTGCTGTGATCATGCTTTCAGGCCTTAGAGATTCTAGTAAGCACAGCAGTGAGTTCCAAAAAACCCACCTCTTTCTGAACTGATTATATAATTAATTTTGTGCTGTATTATCATGTACTTACTATAATCAAGCCCTTTCCCAAATCTTAAAATATTAATTTCACAAACCAGTGAAGCTATACTATATGTTTACCTTTGTATAATATCTACTTGTGACTTCAGAGTTAGGGAAGGTATCTGCTACACACTTGGTATAATGCACATTATGGTATAATAATACTAAAAATTCCCCTAGATAAGCAGCTGCTAAAAATATATTTTCCTTCCTCCAACCACATGTGATATTCATTCCAACATGTGAACTGCGTGTTAAGTAGCTGAAACTTTTATTCCTTAAAATCGAACACTATAATTGAAATAGCATAATTTACCATCACACCAAATGAAGCACCCAACGTTTAGGGCCTATGAGGTCAAAGCTATTACATAACCACTTAAGAAATTATCCCTCTCCCTGATGTCATATGCAAATAGAGAACATACATGGTTATCTTTATAGTGGAAAGCCTCTCACATCAGAAATGGTTCTTCATTATTTCCATTTTCTTATTTCAGGGTGTAGTTAGCCTGGATGGAAAAGGAGTAGCTGGAGCAGCTAGAGCAGTGCCTACTCAGCCACTAGCTCCATCAGCCACACATTGATAATCATTTTGTCCCTTTGAAGAGCAACCAGTGCCACCTGCAGTGTAGTCCAAGGAGCCACATCTCACAGAAACTGAGGAGCTCTCCTTCAGGCAAGAAACATGCAGGCACATTTGCCACAGATCACAGATTTTTTCCGCATCAAAACCGATTCAAAAATAATTTTGAAATATTTTAAATTTGCAAAATAAAAAGTGGCATTTAACGATGGCTGTATAGTTACACGGTGTCAATCTGATTCATCCCCATACTTCAAAACAGTTTTTCTCAGTATGGTGTCCAGATGGGAACAGATGAACACCTGACAGGACAACATCAAGAGGTTCCTGGCTACAGTACCTCCAGCAGCAGTGCTGTCACACCAATGTCTTAAGCAGATCAAGCTGCATCCAATGTAATTCCTAAATTGAGCATACACACCCAAAAAACTTTTCTCTATAATGTAGACCAGCAGTCTGATTTATTTCAAATTGTTAAAATAACCTCAAGAGTATCATAGAATCATAGCATGGTTTGGGTGGG
>NW_010106472.1:0-711 GCF_000699245.1 Pterocles gutturalis | reverse complement strand
AGTTCCCCAGCTTATTCTGCTATATGGAGCGGAGAACAGGGTTTTCATATCAGCATCCTGCGTGGGGTAATCCAAGGGAAGCTAAAAGCCGTGGAGGGCAGCAGCTGTTCTGTTAAGCCTTTGGCTTCTGAGTTATTGTTTATTAAGTTTGATAGGACAAGGAGTAACGATTTTAAGCTAAAAGAGGATAGAGTTAGATACGGTATTAGGAAGAAATATTTTCCTGTGAGGGTGGTGAGGCACTGGAACAGGTTGCCCAGGGAAGCTGTGGATGCCCCATCCCTGGAGGTGTTCAAGGCCAGGCTGGATGAGGCTTTGAGCAACCTGGTCTGGTGGGAGGTGTCCCTGCCCATGGCAGGGGGGTTCAAACTTGATGATCTTTAAGGTCCCTTCCACCCCAAACCATTCTGTGATTCTATGGGGTCCTTATTTGAAATAAATACAAGGACATACCTGTTCCTAGTGGGCCAGGTAAGTGGTTAATATTAGACATAAGGAATCACCGACATAAAAAAATAATAAAATATTTTAAATGCTGGAATTAGGAAACAAAATCAGCTAGAGGCTTTTTTAATGAAGCATTTCATGTGAGGTACAGGCATTGTGGATAGAAGCAGTGAGGCCTTCTGGAATTTGCAGGTGCACGTTAAACCAAACTTTGATACACATTTAAGTTGGAAACATATCATTAGACCTCCAAGACCCAGGGAA
>NW_010106471.1:0-231 GCF_000699245.1 Pterocles gutturalis | reverse complement strand
CTCTTGTGCAAGGGTAGTCGTGCGAGGGTCCTGGTTCGAGGATCCTTGTGCAAGGGGGCTGGTGTGAGGTTGCTCGCGCAACGACTCTTGTGCAAGGGTCCTGGTGTGAGGGTCCTCGTGTGAGGGTGCTGGTTCGAGGGTCTTCGTGCAAGGCCTCGTGCAATGGTGCTGGTGCGAGGGTCCTCGTGCGAGCCCCCGTGCAAGGGTCCTGGTGCGAGGGTCCTGGCGCAG
>NW_010106470.1:0-5487 GCF_000699245.1 Pterocles gutturalis | reverse complement strand
GATGCCATCACTCCATCATAGAAGGCCACCAGATTGGTCAGGCAAGATCTGCCTTTGATGAAGCCATGTTGGCTGTCTCGGATCACCTCTTGTTCTTGTGCGTGTCTTAACATGGCTTTGAGGAGGATCTGGTCCATGATCTTTCCAGGCACAGAGGTGAGGCTCACCAGCCTGTAGGTCTTCTTTTCTTCCTTTCTTAAAAATAGGAGTAATGTTTCCCTTTTTCCGGTCACTGAGGACTTTGCCTGACAGCCATGATTTTTCAAACGTGATGGAGAGTGGCTTGGCAACCACATCACCCAGCTCCTTCAGAACCCTGGGATGCGTATTGTTTGTGTATTGACTGGCCCCATAGACTTATATACATTTGGTGACATGTTCTGCTGTTACAGTGGGAGGGATTCTGCTCCTCTCACACTTACCTGGACGTTCAGTGTCCTGACAGACATGGGAAGCCTGACCACCAGTGAAGACTGAGGCAAAGCACTTATTAAGTACCTCAACTTTTTCCATGTCTCATTTATCAGAGGGGGAACACTCTCCCTGGCCTGTCTCCTGCCTATGTACTTGTAGAACCCCTTGTTGTTTTTCACTTCTCTTGCCAAGTTCAGCTCCATACGTGCCTTGGCTTTCCTGACCCTATCTCTACACATCTGGACAACACCACTATTTCTTCCCAGACTACACAACCCTGCTTCCACTTCCTGTATATTTCCCTCTTTTCCTTCAGTTTGAGCTGCAGGTCCTTGCTCAGCCATTCTGGTCACCTGCCTCCTCTGCTCAATTTCTTCTGCTGGGGGATGGAGAGCTCTTGCACTGTTAGAAGTGTGTCCTTAAAGAGCTGCCAGCTCTGTTCTGTTCCTATGCCCTTAAGGACAGTTTCCCAGGGGATCCCTTTCAGTAATTCCTTGAACAGCTGGAGGTTTGCCCTCCTGAAGTTCAGGGTCCTGACTCTGCTTTTTGCCAGGCCCATTTTTCTCCTCAACACCACAAACTCCACCAGGGCGTGGTCACTACAGCCCAGGCTGCCCCCAGTCTTAACTTCTCTAATGCTCTCCTCTGCATTGGTGAGCACCAGGTCTAGTAAAGCTTCCCCTCGGGTTGGTCCATCTAATACCTGGACCAGGAAGTTATCCTCAGTAGACTCCAGGAGTCTCCTGGATTGCTTGCATCCTGCCATGTTGCTGTCCCAGCAGATATCCAGGTGGTTGAAATGCCCCATCAGGAGAAGAGCTTGCGAGTGTGAGACCTCTTACAGCTGAAGCAAGAAGGCCTCATCAATAGGTTCTCTTTGATCAGGTGGCCTGTAGTAGACCGCAACCCCTAGATGTCCTTTACTGGACTGATCCTTGATTTTTAACCCATAAGCTCTCAACCTGGTCATGGCTGTATGTAGGTTATGTAGGTAAAATTGTATGTGGGTTATGTAGGTGAAATTCATACCAGTGACTAGTATTTTGAACAGCTTTCACTTGTTTCTCAAAATCATGCTCCACAATGGCTTTCCCATAGGTGGTGCTTGTCCGCTGTATAGCATGTAATAGCCAAAGGCAGTTGTATACCATTGAAAAAAAACCCCCCAAAAAAACAGCAAAACAAAACTGTATACATTTTACTTACAGAAGGATGTTAATGCATATTTGAGCTTGCTTCAGTAGTGAGGCTGTAGTCTCTCTAGGTATTTAGATAACATTGCTTATGATCATAGCCTTGAAGCTGTCCCTGTTTTGAACAAGGCATTTGACCACGGGACCTCATGAGGTGCCTTCCAACTATGATATTCTATGATAATGTGATTAGACCCTCATCATGAAGCATAAAACCTTAAAAATCTTCATGGTAGGGCACGCATCATCAAATAAAACACTAGGTTCCTAACTCTGTGATTTCTTAATTTTAGCCTGAAGATGAAACCATAGTCGTAGGCATGACCAATGGGGTGCTAAATGTTAAACACAGAAAACCTGAAGAAGGGAAAGAAAAGTCTCTGAGGAGACAACCAGCGTATAGAACCCATGTGAAAGGAAGAACCTACATGCCAAAACAGGTATAGGGGGGTGAGAAAATGTATACTGAAGTGTTCCTCAAAATGTCGTCTTTTTTTTTTTTTTTTTTGAGTGTATGCTAAGTTGAAGAAAGGGGAGAGAGGGAACGTATGAAGACGTAAAACCTTGTTTGTGGTAATACATCTAATCTCTTGTGTGTCTGTCTGTCTTATTCTGAACTTGTCTTCCAATTCTAGGAAGATTTCTGTGTCAGCAAACCTGTAAAACGTGTTTTGAGGAAGTATGACAAGCTGCTGAAGAGCTTTCAGTCTTCCAAGGCCCTTGATGCGGTACTGGAGGTGAGTCATTGTTTTTTGTGTCCTCAGAGTTGTGTGCTGTCATCTGATGTGGATTTTTTTCTGTATGTCAAACTAATTTTATTTCAGTGTGTAACTAGAAAGCAATCAAACTTGTGAGGGTTCCATTTTGGTTTTGCTGATACCAGCACTGTTTTGTATATAAAGGTTTTGCTTTGCTACTAAACTCTTCCTATGTATGTCCAGCCACCCATCAGGCTTCATACTCCTGAAGTTACGGTTGCAGTCATGCAGGAACTACATCGCAGAGGAACACTGAGGAGTGCGCTTGCAGGCCGAGATGAGAAGCAAATTAATCTTCTTCTTACCTTTGTGGCAAGGTATTGTTTTAACCTGAGTTCTCTGTTTTGAGACCTCTATTTCTTAATGGCTTTTGCCACAGAGTCTCAAGAGATCATGGGTGGAACACTGGTACTGTTGAAATCTCAGATGCTTTTTGCTTTCTGATTTCAAGGCCTGGGATTTCACTCATAGTGCTGAACCCCTTAGCACAAAAAAATCTGGCTGATAGTATGAGAGAGTATATTTTAATTTGCCAGACCTATAGTCTACTGGTTTTTTGTCTCCTTGATGAAACTCACATCTTCATGTACCTGAGGCTTTTGCCAGCCCTCCAGCCCCCACTGCCTTCCTGAAAGTAGGAGCGTAAATACCACATATAGCTTTTTTGACTCGCATCTGTGACTACTGTTCTCTGACATCTCTTCATGGAGAAAAAATTGTCTGTATGCCTGTATGAGAAGGCTGATTGTTGGTGGGAGGAGTGCAGTTGGCAAAACCAGTAAAATTGGGATGTCTTCTAATTTTGCAGACGTGTGATTGAGCCTAGATTTACTCCTGTACTGGTGACTGTTGCAGATATGATCACTGGTAAGTACAACACAAAAAAGATTCTCAAAGACATATAGCTAGTTCGGAAATAAGGTCAAAAGTATATTTTTAAGAAACCGAAGCTTTCTGGCTTTGCTTATAAGTATTAACTCAGTGTCAAGAGAATGATCCGAAAAGAGATACTGACAGATAACTTTGACTACAGTCAGTATCTGGTTTGAACCAACTGCAGGAAGTTCCTCATAATTTCTGAGGATCTTTGATACTTTGTGTTTCTATAGTTATGCAGTAGAAGTGATTTCTGCTTCTCCAATGAAGTAAAAATAGTATTTGAGGTATTAAAAACATCAGTTTCTGTTAGTTTGCCTTACTGTTACTGTGAGTAAATACCAACAATCAACACTGTTTTCAGAACACCATTAAAGTTGTCTTACTTGTTTGCTGTGTTGGACTTGTGCCAGACTAATTAAATGCATATCTAACTAGCTAATATAATTTTCACATTTTAATAGACAATGTGGATTCTCAAGTTACTTTTTTTCTTTACAGACATATATCAACCTGTGGTTGGGCAGTCAGCGATTGTTGATAGACAGTTCTTGAGGCTTCAGGAAGCCATAGGAAAAGAGATCGACTATCAGGAGGAACTACTAGAAGTTTTGGGAATGATGGATACACTGTTTGCTACTTTTACTAAAGCTACTTATCCAGAAGAGAACAAAAGTAATGGTCTTACAGAGACCATTCAAACAAATACGAATAACTGACAGACAGCCATCTCAACAAATTGTCACAAAAATAATGTGGACTTGAAATACGTGACCAGTTCTCCTGGTAACTTTTTGTAATAGTGACTTGCAAAATAAGCCTCTCTATGTTCATAGAATCATAGAATGGCCTGGGCTGGAAAGGACCTCAAAGATCATCAAGTTCCAACCCCCCTGCCATGGGCAGGGACACCCTCCACTAGATCAGGTTGCTCAAAGCCTCATCCAGCCTGGCCTTGAACGCCTCCAGGGATGGGGCATCCACAGCTTCTCTGGGCAACCTCTTCTAGTTTCTCACCACCCCCACAGTGAAAAATTTCTTACTCATGACTAGTCTAAATCTACTGTCTTCCAGTTTAAAGCCTTTACCCCTTGTCCTGTCACTACACTCCCTGATAAAGAGTGCCTCCCCATCTCTCCTGTAGGCCCCCTTCAGGTACTGGAAGGCTGCTATTAAGTCTCCTCGGAGCCTTCTCTTCTCCAGGCTGAACAACCCCAACTTTCCTCATAAGGGAGCATCTCCCTTATGAGGAAAGGCTGAGGGAGCTGGGTCTCTTTAGCTTGGAAAAGAGGAGACTGAGGGGTGACCTAATCAATGTTTATAAATATGTAAAGGGTGAGTGTCAGGAGGATGGAGCCAGGCTCTTCTCTGTGACATGCATTGATAAGACAAGGGGAAATGGGTTCAAGCTGGAACATAGGAGGTTCCACTTGAATATGAGAAAAAACTTCTTCACGGTGAGGGTGACAGAGCACTGGAACAGGCTGCCCAGAGAGGTTGTGGAGTCTCCTTCGCTGGAGACATTCAGAGCCCGCCTGGATGCGTTCCTGTGTGATCTGATCTAGGTATTCCTGCTCCGGCAGGTGGATTGGACTAGATGATCTTTCGAGGTCCCTTCCGATCTCTAACATTCTGTGATTCTGTGAGATGTGTAATGCCACCTTTGCCTCTGTCTTCAACACCAACGATGGGCCGTGTGATCCCCAGAGCCCTGCATTGGAAGACAGATTCTTGGGTTTGTGTCATTAGTATACACTGAGAAGAGGAGGATGCTCCCTCCAGTGTGGGTGAGAGGGGGTAGATGCACATTTCATATGACAGAAGGAGTGGAGTGCTAACATAACCACAGGGTTACTAAATTGTCAACCCTGTCTTTGCCTTCCTGCTCAGGGAGTTGAATGTGTGGGAGTGGAAGGGCAGGATGGCTACTATATGAGCTCCCAAACCTCAAATATTTTGTGAATTATGATGCTGTTTCCCCAGCTGAAAGGGAATTTAGGATCTGGTTTGTTGAATCACCATCTGAATTGACAAAAAGATGTTAAAGCTGCTCTTAGGAAGAAACTATTACACACACTTCTGTTTTTTTCTGCATATCTTTAACTATCAAATAAAGTTAAAATAGGTTATGATTAGCTCTGGCTCTTGCAGATCCAGATTGATTAGGTATTGGGTTTCAGCTACTACTGCTGGCTTTCTCTGTGCTTTGATTAAAAAATGTTTTCACAGAATCACAGAATGTTAGA
>NW_010106469.1:0-1912 GCF_000699245.1 Pterocles gutturalis | reverse complement strand
AATTGGGGAATTTTGGGTCAAATGAAGGATTTTTGGGGGAAAATTGGGCAATTTGGGGTCAAATGAGGGAATTTTGGGGGAAAACTGGGAAATTTTGGGTCAAAATAGAAAATTTTGGGGTGAAATAGGGGAATTTTGGGTCAAAGTGGAAAATTTGGGGTAAAAAAGAGGAATTCTGGGTCAAATAGGAATTTTGGGGAAAAATTGGGCAATTTTGGGTCAAAGTGGAAAATTTGGGGTAAAAAAGAGGAATTCTGGGTCAAATAGGAATTTTGGGGAAAAATTGGGCAATTTTGGGTCAAAGTGGAAAATTTGGGGTAAAAAAGAGGAATTCTGGGTCAAATAGGAATTTTGGGGAAAAATTTGGCAATTTTGGGTCAAAGTTGAAAATTTTGGGGTCAAATAGGGGAATTTTGGGGCAAACTGGGCAATTCTGGGTCAAATGAAAGAATTTTAGGGGAAAATTGGGAAATTTTAGGTCAAATGAGAATTTTGGGGTCAAACCAGGATTTTGGGGGAAAAACGGGCAGTTTTGGGGCCAAGTGAGGGATTTTTGGGGTAAAATTGTGGAATTTTGGGTCAAAGGCAAGAATTTTGAGGTGAATAATGGGGATTTTGGGGTCAAATGGGGGAATTTTGGGGTGAAACTCATGAATTTTGGGTCAAAGTGGAAAATTTTGGGGTTAAACTGAGGAATTCTGGGTCAAACCGGGATTTTGGGGTCAAATGGGGGAATTTTGGGGTAGAATTGAGCAATTATGGGTCAAAGTAGAAATTTTGGGGTAAAACTGGGAAAATTGGGGTCAAATGAAAGAATTTTGGGGGAAAATTCGGCAATTTGGGGTCAAAGTGTAAAATTTTGGGGTCAAATTGGGGGATTTTGGGGGAAAACTGGGCAATTTTGGGTCAAACAACAGAATTTTGGGGGGAAATTGGGAACTTTTGGGTCAAAGGAGGAAATTTTGGGGGAAAATTTGGCAATTTAGTGTCAAAGTGGAGAATTTTGGGGTAAAACTGGACAATTTTGGGGTCAAACGGGGATTTTGGGGTAAAACTGGAAGATTTTGTGTCAAAATTGAAAAATTTGGGGTGAAATGGGATTTTGGGGCAAAATTGGGGAATTTTGGGTCAAACAAGGGAATTTTGGGGGAAAACTGGGAACTTTTGGGTCAATGGAGGGGATTTTTGGGGTGAACCAGGGGGATTTTGGGTCAAATGAGAATTTTGAGGTAAAACCAGGATTTTGGGGGAAAAAAGGGCAGTTTTGGGGTCAAACGAGGGAATTTTGGGGTAAAAAGAAGCAATTTTGGGTCAAAGTGGAAAATTTTGGGGTCAAATGAGGGAATTTTGGGGTGAAAAATGGGGATTTTGGGGTCAAATTGGGGAATTTTGGGTTGAAGTGGAAAGTTTTAGGGTCAAACTGAGGATTTTGGGGTCACATAGGGGAATTTTGGGGTAAAACTGGTCAATTTTGGGTCAAAGTGGAAAATTTGGGGTCAGATGGGGCGATTTTGGGGGAAAACTGAGGAATTTTGAGTCAAACGAGGGAATTTTGGGCTTAAATTGGGGAATTTTGGGTCAAATTGAAAAATTTTGGGGTAAAACTGGACAATTTTGGGGTCAAATGAGAGAATTTTGGGTCAAAGGGGAAAACTCGGGGGAAAATGGGGATTTTTGGGTTAAAACTGGGAAATTTTGGGTCAACATTGAAAATTCTGGGATAAAATTAGGGTATTTTGGGGTGAAATTGGGCAATTTTGGGTCAAATTAGGGAATTTTTAAACGAGGGAATTTTGGGGGAAAATTGAGCACTTCTGGGTCAAAGGAGGGGATTTTGGGTCCAGCGGAGGAGCGGGGGTTCCGAGGTGGATTTTGGGGTGAAATCAGGAGATTTTGGGTCGGGGGAGGGGTC
>NW_010106468.1:0-13344 GCF_000699245.1 Pterocles gutturalis | reverse complement strand
GCTGAACTCCCTAAATTTCTCTGATAGCTTGACGGGCTGGAATAACCTGTCCACGCTCTTCAGTGTGGCACAGGATGAGCTCCACATGAACAACCTGCTGCACAGACTCCAAGACGCCTTCAACCTCACCAAATGGAGTTATTACTCAGGCATGTGGGATGTGGTTGACAGTTTGCTGAACACCAAAAGGAATCTAACCGATGTGGCTGCCTTTGCAAAGTTGTTGGAAGCAATGGCAAACAACTCTGCCAATGTGTCAGCTCTAGAAATCATAGAAGCCAGTCTTCACATTCTCAGGGGGCTCGACTTCTCTGATCTGCTAAATGAATTCAATATAAGTTCCAGTTCAGCTTTTCTCTCCAACAAAACGAGTTTTGACAGTGTGATTGATATTGTCACTCATCATTTCATTACAATGGCAGAAACCCTGTACAACAAGACCCTTCCTTGGACTCAGAGTGACCAAACCCTGTCACCAAACAGTTTGATCACACGGTGAGTTTGCTCTTTGGGTATTGTAATCACTTTTGTGGGTAGTTACCACTATTCTCATTCTGGCATGAGAAGTATGTAATTTTCTTCCAGTGGAGCAACTTAAGCCTGAAACCACCATAATTTAGGACCGTAGGTGTAATATGGGTTAAACTGAAGAAGAGGAATTTCTCCTTGAACTGAACATACAGCTGAAAGCAAGACTTTCAAAAATTTTCTGTGTTGGCATGTGTCAATTCACAGTGAAAGCAGAATCTTGTAGGACTCTTGCCACCAGTGGTAAACTCTTCAAAAACCCTTTTTTTTCTGGTATGACTCTCTAATTTTGATTTTCAGTCTCCCCTAGGTATGCCTTTTCATCTATATCTTGCATCCACAGTGAACCTTTCAAGTGTATTTTCTTATACATGTACTTTGAGAGTGAATGACAGCTTTGGGGAGGTAACAGCAAAAAGAACTGATGAAATAAAATTGGGAGGGTACCCATTTAAGAGCTGTCATGGGAGACACATGGCTTCACCTGGAATTCTTACTTACACTGCCAAGGAACAGCATCTACACAGCTGACAGGTTGCTCACTAATATACCTTGTTTCTGAAAGAGAAGCTGATTTAAAATCCTATCTTATTTTCAGATTTCTGTTTTTAGAATTTGAAAACACCATCTTACAGGTGACAGTGAATAACAGCTATAACCCTTACCTGATGTGTTTAATAAATGCCACTGAAGTTGAAGACAGCAAATTGACAGGTAATCATGATTTCATTATTGTTGTGGGACCTCAGCTGGAATATGTTGTGCCTGACTTTTCAAAGTGTTTTCTCTGATGGTGGGAAGGAATGGTGCAATATGTTTTCATCTGCCAGCAATTAACTGGAGCTGTAAGACCTTGGGAAACCAGACTCCTTTTTGTTTGAGTTATGTCACGTTGTGGATATGAGTTTTCCATCCAACTCTATCCAAAAGGCACATGTACTCTTCACTGTGTGAAGACAGGTTGCTGACACTCAGATAAAGAAATCTTACAAATAGAAACCTATATTGCCTTCACAGCTTTATGCACCCTTAAGATGACAGCAGTTATTTTTTAGGGTTAACATGGTATTTCACATAGATATTCATCATATGAGGTTATTGTAAAACTTGAGAGGTTTATCTCTTCACAGAATAGAGATATTGCATGTACTCTGAAGGGCACTGTCAGAAGTCCTGTTTCCAGTGTGGGGTGGATTTCTTTAGGAACAGAGCACCTGCTTTGACTGGATCCATTAAAATCCAGTGTGCTGGGTTGACGCTGGCTGGAGGCCAGTTGCCTGACAGAGCTGCTCTATCACCCCCCTTCCTCGGCTGAACAGGGAAGAGGAAATATAACAAAAGGCTCATGGGTTGAGGCAAAGACAGGAAGGGATCACTCAGCAATGACCATCACGGGCAAAACAGACTCGACTTGGGGAAAATTAATTTAATTTGTTAACAATCAAATCAGAGTAGGATAATAAGAAATAAAAACTAAATCTTAAAACACCTTCCCCCCACCCCTCCCTTCTTCCTGGGCTCAACTTCACTCCCAAATTCTCTACCTCCTCCCCTCAGTGGTACAGGGGGACATGGAGTGGGGGTTGTGGTGAGTCCATCACACATTGTCTCTGCTGCTCCTTCCTCCCCAGGGCAAGGACTCCTCACACTCTTCCCCTGCTACAGCATGGGGTCCCTCCCATGAGAGACAGTTCTCCACGAACTTCTCCAACCTGAGTCCTTCCCTTGGGCTGCAGTTCTTCACGAACTGCTCCTGTATGTGTCCCTTGCACAGGGTGTAGTCCTTCAGGCACAGACTGCTCCAGCATGGGTCCCCCAAGGGGCCACAGGTCCTGCCAGCAAACCTGCTCCAGCGTGGGCTCCTCTCTCTGTGGGGTCATAGGTCCTCCCAGGAGCCTGCTGCAGTATGGGCTTCCCGTGGGGTCACAGCCTCCTTTGGGCATCAACCTGCGCTGGTGTGGGGTCTTCCATGGTCTGCAGATGGAGATCTGCTCCACTGTTACATCCATGGCTGCAGGGGCACAGCTGCCTCACCATGGTCTTCACCATGGGCTGCAGGGGAATCTCTGCTCTGGCACCTGGAGCACCTGCTCCCCTCCTTCTGCACTGACCTTGGTGTCTCCAGGGTTGTTTCTCTCGCATTTTCTCACTCCTCTCTCCACTGCTGGTTTTTGTAGGGGTTTTTTCCCCCCTTTTTAAATATGTTATCCCAGACGCACCTCCACTGTCACTGATTTGCTCAGCCTTGGCCAACAGTGGGTTGGACTTGGAGCTGGCTGGCATGGGCTCTATCGTACATAGGGACACTTCTAGCAGCTTCTCACAGAAGCCACCCCTATAGCTCCCCCCACTACCAAAACCTTGCCACACAAACCTAATGCATCTGGATTACAACCCAGGTCTGGGCCTGTGAATTCAGATGTCCTGAGCCATATGAATTTGGTGGAAAATAGCAATGCTTAGTAGGCCTTGGAATAAAAGTGCCAATATTCCCATCTGTGAAGTTTCTGCAAGTCTGGCATTTTTGTCTCAAGTAACTTTTGTTTTCTTCATTGCACAGAAAAGATCACACTGCTTTTGAAGGAAACTCATCTGAAAAAGAACCCTTTTATGCAAAATAATACCTCTGAGAAACATTCATCCATACCAGAGCTCCTGAAGCTAAAAGTGAGTCTGCTTAAAATGCTGATTTGAAGGACATCCCGCAGTGATACATGAATGTGCAATAGAGGTTTTGAAAAACAGTGCATGGGGAAAAAACTTTCTTAAAAGAACAGCTGATAAAAACTAGAACTGAGGCTCTGTTTTCTGCCTGCTGCCTGCATTTGAAGGTTACCCTTAAACTGGGCTGAGGAACTTGTTCTTATAAGAGTCTCTACCTAGTGTACACCCATTTTTTTCTGAGAAGGTTCCTATCCTCCTAGTCTGTTGGATAGAATGGCTTCTGTTTTCCACCAGCCATGTCAAAAGGATAAGCACTGCATAGATTCCTCATAAATCAGTTGCACTAGTAGTTTTAAAGTTTACTACATTGAGACTTAGGAAAGCACCTTGCAGAGCTGAGGTTGGTAGTCCCTGATCCTGGCTGCCTCAGCTTCATTTGAGAAGTATGTAGGGAGTTTTCAAAGACACAGATAGCAGTTAGATACCTCTGCCCTGCCAAAAAATCAGTGGAGTTGTGCACACCCAGTTGGCAGTTAGAAGCACCGCTAACTTAGTTACCACTGTGTCTAAGGAGTGATACCAACAGCAGCATGGCTGGAGTCCAAGTCCCCACATGCTCCCATAGCCCTAGATGTCTCACAGCACCATAATGGTTTCTGAGATTAAGCGCCTAAGCAATATTGATTCATGGATTTCCCTCACTAGCTTTGGATTTGGCAATGCCTCATTTGGATAAAATGCCTCTTACACTATACATACATGACTGCACTAATAGCATTCTCTATATGAGAAATAGAATTTAAAAGTCTTTTTTAAAAAAGATAACAATATGCAATGCTGTTGCTGCTTAATATATCTCTAACAATAATACGATGAGCCTCAGTGTGACAGGTACTTACAGGCACAAAACATAAAATAGTTCTTGCCATAAGAGACTGGTAACGTAAATAGCGATGTCAGACAAGAAGCATGCCCATAATAGCAGAGTATGCAGAGGACTATAATTTTACACAAATTGGCAGGTGTGGAAGTCTTGACCTCTAGCCAGCTCTGTTTCATATGCTGTAGTAGAGGTGACCAAGTGGTTTCCAAAAGGCTAAACGTGTTGCACAAGGTAGATTTATTTGGTCTCTGGAAAAATTAATTGATCAACAGCTAAACCAAACAGAGTGTTGCTGTGTATGTGTGTTGGGCAGGGGAAATGGTATGTTAAGGCTTGCAAGGTGTATTAGATCCTGTGCAACGTTGTGTAGCCAGGTCTGCTACAAACTCATGTAGGAATGATTGTTACGTTCTGTTGGAGACTTTGAATGAACTAAAAATATATATTAAAATTTTAATCCTAAAGAAAAATGAAAAGGGAGAGATAGACTCTTTAAAACTTGCCTTTTATAATTCTGTCATCTAACTAGTGTTTGTGCATTTGTCTTCCTTTTCAAAATTTTCTTTGAAGATATCTCGCCTCCGGGATCTGACAACACTTCTTTGTGACGATGAGAGCTTGAAGTCAATACAGCATATTTGCCATCTCCCTAACATTAGCTTTGGAGAACTGTGTGAACAAAGTCAATCTCATGAGCAGCTCCTTCGCACTATTGAACTGAGCAATCAAGTTGTGACCAATGTACTCAATCACAGAAGAATACCCCAAGAGCTTCAAAATATACTGATTGGGGATGCCACGAACATCCAGACACAAATGAAGTGGTGAGGGTCTCCCTTGGAGTTAGACTGCTTTAGTATTCTATTTATGAAGTGATGAAATGACTTCTTGCCTTCTTTTCATATTCCCAATTTGTTTGGTTGTTTCGTTTTTTCAATTTAGGTTTCAAGAAAATGTACCAGAAATTTCTTTCTTTCAAGAGGTTCCTCAGTATATGACTACTTTGAATTCCATGTTGAACATCACCAAGAATTTAACAGATTCTAGCAAGCAAGGTAGTTTTCTGTATTTACTTTTTAATGTTGATAAACATAATCACTGGTATCATAATTTCTGCTGGAAATTCCAGAACTTGTTTACCTGCCAAGAAGAAGTGAGATTGCTATCCTTTATCTAGGGTAATTCTAGAGCCTGTTCTAGATAACTCTTTGTTTTCTGTACTGCCCAAAAAGTCCTAGCTGCTGAAAGTCCCAAGTCTTTGAGCAACTTTTGTTCTCACTAGACCTGTGAACTGTGGACCATGAATCAGACTGTAAAATGTAGGAAATATGACTGTATTTTGCAAGTTTTTTGGTTTTTTTTAATCAGCAGTGATGTATCACACTTCCATACTGTACCTGAAATCCTCTCTGTGTGCTTGAGATTGCTGTATGTCTGGAGAAAGCTGTTACATCAGTTGTTCTTTGATTGTTCTTTACAGAAAAGTTAAGAGATGTGTTTAAAAATGTGGACCAACTCAAAGAGGATCTCAAAAACACAACAGGAATGTCCACAGCTAGTATTGATGCTCTTCTGGAAGCATCTCTCCCAGAAAACAGCAGTCAGGTAAGTTTGCTGTCATCCTGGTGGGAGATCTTGTTGCTTTCTACATCTTGGAACATTAAAACCAAATTTTGTTAATGAATGCAGCTAAGCAGATCACTGCATGTGTGACAGCACAGAGAGGTAGACAATCCCACAGGGACAGAGACCATAGCATATTATGGATCAAAATAGCCATCAGAAATGCAGTAAGACCAGTCTTTGACGTCAGTTCGGCCATTGGAGACCAAGAGCCATATGGTCTCCTTGGCTGTCACCAGTAGCTGGTAAGCAGCCATGCACTGCTTAGTGAGTGATTGCTCTGATCCATAGCAAGTGCACAGTTCACTGTAACAGACTGATGAGGACTGAGGGGGGTCCTTGGTGGGGTCCTCAGCACTGAGAAGCTGTTGCAGTCCAGATTGAAAAGCACACTTCTAACCAGAATTCATGAGAGCTCTTGGGGTCCGAAAATAGCCTCCCATAATGAGAGATGAGCTTGCCTTCCTCGGCCGACTGTGCAAGCAGAGATCCAGATGCTTTTCCCCTTCCCAACCAGCTTGTATGGACTGAGCCCCAAAGTGCATGCTCTTTTCCAAACTTTACATGCATCAGTCAGTGGGAAACTGGAGCCACTAAAGCTTTTCCTGCTGTACAAGCTGGGCAGTAAAATACAATCCTTAGGATGTGTCCCTTGGAGCAGGAGTAATAGGTAGACTTTTTTTGGTTCTCAGGGTTGAAATATGACATTGTGGAAAAAACAACAGCAAGGCAAGATTAATCCATGCATACTGGAGTGAGCAGTCTACCCCCTAACAAGTCTTTATTTCTTTGTGCAAACACAGATAATTTCTCAGATCCTCCAGCTAGAGTCTTGTACCGTCCGTCCTGCTGAGCCACAGCTGCAAACAGTAGCAGAGGAGTTCTGCAATCTCTCGCTTTCAGAGAGGACTCGTGAGATGTACATCCTGGGGATCACTCTGTTACGACACTTAGACGTTTACAATTTCTTATACAAGGTTAGTGCTGGATTTGTAGAGTGCTTTCCACAGTCTTTTCTGCATGTAGTGGCTGAAAGGTCATAAAATATCATTGCAGTGGCCAATAGCTATGCTGATTTACTCAAGCCAAAGATCAGGCTTTGCTCATGCAGTAATTTTTATTGCATATCCACACTGTGACAGTGAGGATCCCAACTGGTGTAAACCAGCAAACCTCATTTAAAGGCACTGGACCTATTCAGTCTCTAAACGCCTCCCTATCTGCTAGTATCATTTATATGCTGTCACAACCTCTTGAACATTCCCAGATGAGGTCTGGCTTCCCTAAAATAAGTCACTGGGCTAAATTTTTTTATTCCTTGAAAAGGGAAGCCCTGGAAAAAGTCCTGTAAAGTATATTTTCCCAGCCCAGTGGGCAGCGCCAAGTTATTAAATGATTCAAATATCCCACACACACAACTATATAAACAGCATGTAAAAATACTGTTCACTGAGAAGTGCATATTGAATACATATCTTTAAAATGCTACAGAAGGGATCCTGAGGAAAAATGGTATTAAATGAGAATGTGGCCTTGGCCTTTGCTTTCATTAAACTGCTTTTATCTTGA
Source organism: Pterocles gutturalis (assembly GCF_000699245.1). Taxonomy (NCBI): domain Eukaryota; kingdom Metazoa; phylum Chordata; class Aves; order Pterocliformes; family Pteroclidae; genus Pterocles; species Pterocles gutturalis. The sequence continues at coordinate 6,077 of NW_010106468.1, read as the reverse complement.
CCCACGAGTTTTTAATCTTATTCTCCCCCTTATTTTGCTGAAGGGGGGAGTGATAGAGGGGCCTGGTGGGCACCTGGCATCCAGCCAAGGTTAATTAATCCACCACAAAATCCCACAATCTTTGTCATGGAATTAACAGAGTATGGGCATGTACATGCATGTGCACACAGATTCCTGCTAATGATAATTTATTTCCTTCCTGCCTTTTGTAGATGTTTTTCCCTAAGGAACTTCAGAAACCCATGGACGAGATGTTAGGCCTTCTGACAAAAATGAAAAATTTCAGACACCAGGTTGAATCTGGCGTTGATCCATTGCTACAAGCTATTCATTCGCTGAAAAAGCTCCGGCAGTCTAGAAATGTGCCACTGACTAAGGTACGTGTAGTTTGCGTGTGCTTTGGAGGCAAGACACCACTGGAACAGTTTCCCCAGGCATTTCTTAGCCTAGAAGCCAAAGGTGCATTAAATCATAGATCACTGATTCTCTTTTAAAGCAGCAGTGTGCTAAGAAGAATCTGTATCAAACTTCTATGCTGACTTCCTGGGAGAGCTTTGATTTGGAGCAGTGGGACCATCATGTGCTCATGATGGGGGGAACACGTGCTGTGGGAGGGACACTAGGAATAAAAATACAGGGGATGAACAACTGCCTTGAAGGAGGGTAGGCTTCCAACAAAATATACTGGTGTACTGGAAGGGGTCAGTTTGTGAAAGCAACTGGAGAACTGCCCACCAAAAGCTATCCAAAACCACGCAAGTCAACAGCAAAAATTTACTCTAGCTTTAGTGTGCATTAGAACACACCCAAAGCCTCAAGACTGCCCAAAACATTCAGTACAAACCCAGTCCTGCTCCAACAGCTGCAATAACTTCATGTGGCACCACTGGATCCAGTCCCTCTCTGATTCATAGTCAGTGACAGCAGAAATCACAGGAATAATTTTTAATAATCACTTTACCTGTGCGTTGCAGAACCACATGCAGCCATGGACTAGAAGGGGACAGGGGATGTTCACGTCTCTGTCACAAATTCTGTCTTGTAATCCAGAGTGTGTATGTGTCACCAGGCAGACATTATAGGCAATTCCCACATTAGGTCTCATACCTGGAAATGAATCTCCCACCTCTGTCATAGCAGAGGTTAGCAATAAAAGCATGATTTCCATGGAAAGTAACTTTTTTTTTGTAGACAAACTTCTGATAAGAAAGCAGTGTAAAAATGTTCAGTCCTTGCCTTCTAATTCTGTTATTTCATTTTCCTCTCAAAGTGGGATGCTTTTAGTGTGCCGCATTTATTTACATTTTGTCTTTTCTGCAGGCATTATTTAAACCAAACAACTTTAAGATGACACATGGTACATTTAAATCCATGTCAAAAGTTCTCTGCAACCAGGAGATCACACCCCTGTTTTTTGAGTCCTTGCTTCCAGATTTTGGAGACTCTGTGAGCAACAGTTCTTCTATGGAGGATGTCTATGTCCAGAAGCTGATGAGGAAATACGGGATTCCTCATGACTCCAGTAAGTCTGGCTTTTCCTTGAGGCAAAAACATTTCAGAGCCAAACTGTGCTCTTTCCAGAGAATTCCAGTGCTGAGCTGTTGCCCCATGTGTCTCTGGAGGGCTGTAAGTGCTCGTGATTTGTGCTAGCTGAAGATCTTCAGTGCCTTAATTATTGGTGGTTTATTTCCATAAATGTTAAAAGGAAAACAGCCTATGTAGCGGAGCAGTGCTTGACACTGCACTGTTTCCCATTTGTTGATGATCTGGTTGTAGGACTTGACAGGTCACTGCTTTTTCTTGATGTATAGTTTTTCTGACTGTACTGACATTATTAGCTCCTCTGAGTTCATGAAACTCCATTTAACCTTCAAGCAAAGAATCTTAGCTCAAACAATGAGATTCTTGTTGTCGTTAGTTCAGGAACAGGAGATCTTGGGGGTGGATTGCTTTTGTTAAGACACGTTCTATCAGTCAGTGAAGAGGCTCCTGAAGTCATTCACTGGACACAGCAATGAATTGGGTAGATGGGAAGAAACACACTGGGAGCTTTCTCATGTCTTGTCTATTTGTGCTTCATGCAATTTGTTTGCTTTTCTCCCCTTGCAGCACCATTTTGCTTGTCCTTTTACCTGGACCTGGTCAAGACCCCCACTGGAGCTTTAATTTGGTCTTTTTTAAAACCAATGGTGCTTGGGAAGATCCTTTATACACCAGATACCGTAGAAACTCGAGCAATCATGAGAAAGGTATGGCTCTGTTTACAGTACATCAGGATACACCCACTCAAAAGGATTGTAATTTATCTAGCATGGGCTTGTTTCTTTGAGAAGTCCGTTTTCTCACTGTTTGGAGTATTAGTCAAATTATCTTTTCCTAGTTGCATAGGTGGTTATATGAGTCATCTTTTATCTTTTAATGAATCTTGCCTCCAAAAATTGCTGTTAGTGTAATATTTATAATACAATTTTTTAAGGCCTTTGGTTTATGATGTTTCACCTCCATGTTTTCAGCCAGTAATAGAGATGTCTCCCCGGACACATGCTGTAAGCAGTACTTGTTTGTAAGCAGACCAGTGGTAGAAGTAAAGCTATTATCAAAGACATGCTCCAAATGTGGCATATGAGGCTGTATTTTTAAGTACTTGCACTCAAATTTGGTGTGTTAAAGGGCATTTTGCGAAACAGTGATAGGGTGCTAAGAAATATCATAAAGAAACCGAATTTGGCCTTAGCTGTTTTATTGATTTATTTATTGTTTAAAAGCTGTAAGGTAATGAATAAATGAATCCTGATATGTTGTGGGCTTTTTTATAGTCTAATGCAACACTGAAGCAGATGGCTTATCTAGCCCTGAAGTCCCAGGAGTGGTTGGACAAGTCTCCTGTCATCATGAATTCACTGACTAAGCTAAACCAGACAGTTCTGATGATCAAGGTATGAGATTCTACTTCCCCTGTCTCTCTTGTGGGAGGGAATTGGGAGGATGGACTTCTTCACTGAAATAGATTTTGGTACCAGGGAACTCAGGGACATCTTGGGTCACCTGGGGAGACCCATGTGAGGCTTTTGTCCTGGACTTCACAGTGTCTGTGCCTGCCTGCCTGTTCCCATAACAGAAATACTCCTGACACACCTTTCCATGCAAATCCTCTTTCTGAAATTATCAGTTTGTAATATACTCCATGACACTGGCCATGCTGAGGCCTGCTAGAGGGCTAAGATGAGCAGGGAACACTCTTCAGTTTGTAAATTAACTTTCTGCTTGATGGAGTGATCCAGCCAGCCAAGACCAGGCAAGAAATGAATTTTTCAGAAGATGAAACAGTATCTATAATAAGCATGTAGCTCTGGGTACACACATAAGAGCTGGAAGATGTCTTTGTAACTCAGTAAATGTAAATAAAATTTCTTTTTCTCTTCCTAAGGAGCCTAGCCTTGCTTGGATAGAGAAAGCAGTAGGTTGTAATGTTTCACATACTTGCTTTCTGTTCTCCACTGTAAAATTTGTCTCCTTTTGCTACAAAACTATGAAAATGAGATCTCTGGAACCCTGAAGCATTATAAGTTAATTTCAGTGGCTGGAATTTATTGTAATTTCCATGGCACTGAGAGAAAATCTGGAGTGCAATATGCAAAAGTGAAGTGAAATATTCTCTCCTGGCTGCACTCATTGGTAGAAAAATGAACTATTCAGCCAAACAAAAATCTGTCTGCTGGTCTCCAAGCTAAATTTTAGTCCTCTACTCATTGTACTCTGGCTGTGTTCACAGGACTTAAAACAGACACAAATGAAATTTACTGCACTTTTAAAATAACAAATTTTTACAAATAACACGATTTTTCCGTGGGACTCTAGTGCCTGGTGGAGACTTAATAGCTATCTTCTGCTGACTCCAAGAGACACCGGCTTGGACTCACAGGGCTCTGTATGACGTTTTCATTGCTAACGTTTCCCCATCCTGATACACAGATTGAAATGTGGAAGGTCAGGAAAAGAGTAGGAGGCGGTTGTACAAATGTTCAGTGAAGGCAGCTGGTCTGTTGTGTTTTAGAAATACACTGAATGAGCTCAAGGGGCTTCTGGTCAAACTGATGCTTTTTCTTTTTGTTTGTTGATAGAACACCCTGCAGAATCCTTTTGTGCAGGTTTTTATCAAATTGATGGTAGATTTGGATGCAGCTGAACTTCTGAGTCAAATAAATGAACTGGGTAAGTTGTTCCACCACTTGTTCCCCTCCTATTTGTACTTCAAGTCTGAGAGCTCCAAAGTCATCAAATTGTACCCATGCTCTGCTACTGCTCTTCTCGGGTCAGTATTGGATGCTTTAGTGCAAGGCAGTCTCACCTGTGATTCAAAAATTTTGTGGTCCATGGGAAAAGACTATTGGAAAGCAAAGGGCTTGTATGAAGAGACGTTTCTCGTGAGTGTTGAAGGTATAGTAGGATGGGAATCTCTGCAGCGGAGTGTGGCCACTGGAGGACACTGTTTAGCCATAATTATAACTTCAAATGAGCTACCTGGAACTCTGCTGGGAAATGTTGTGGAGAGCTTACTTACATCACATCAGGGTTCAACTTAAAAGTTTTCCAGAGCAGAAAAGTAAGGGACCAGAAAAGGGTAGCCAGGCTGATGAAGCCAGAGGCATAATGACAGGAGATGTTCTGCTGGCATTTGCTGTTCTGTGGTGGTCTTGCATGGTCCTTCAAGGTGAAAGTTGCTGCTCTGCACTGTGGGAATCATCAGCTAGCAGTGATGGTGGATACATTCCCTGTTAGTGCACAGCATGGTGATCGCAGTCCCTTCCTAGATGGTCCTGTTGACCCTACCCGCTTTTTCAATGTCAACATAAATCTGGGTTATGCCACCATAAACCAAGAGTGGTTGTAGTCTGTTGCAGACAGAAGAATGTTTACATACTGCTCGTGATGACCCCTGTGTTATTTCATGAGTAGCATCTCCTGGCTTAACTCCTCATAAAATCATCGTGCCTGCAGCAGCTGTTCTGTATTAGTTACACTGCATTATGCAGTCACCTTTTAAAACAGCCAGGAAACAGCAGCATCTTTATTAAACTGAATTATCAGGTTTAGTACACACATCAGCACAGCAGACATAACTTTGCCTTGATGTGCTTGGATAAAGCACATTTTCCCCTGAGAGAGAGCAGCTCAACAGACAAGTTGATTACATCAAAAACCGTAAGATGTGGAATGAATGGCAAGTGTCATATGTGGGTCTAAAAACTCGGCAGGTTAGTAGCAACTTCTGATTTGGGATGGCTGTCACATCCTATTGCTGGCATCCTCCCAAAGGCAAACTCACAAGCATATTACAAATGATTAACATAAAAACTGGGTCAACAACATGACTTCATTGCACTGCTAAGTGCAGAAATGTATTTTACACTTAATGTTTAGCGTGATGGGTTTTTTCCTTCCTTTCTGGTGTCATTGTTAGTGTAAAGAGCAGAATGATGCAATGGATTTTTTGCTATGTGTAGTGATGCTCCTGGTTTTGTTTGTGTTTTTTTTTCAGATGATATTCGTCTGGAATTACAGAACAACACTGATGTTATCGATCAGTTGAATACGTTAGCTGCTCTTGCTGTAAATGTGTCCTCCTGTGTCTCATTCAATCGCATTCAGGCAGTCAAAAGCTTAGAGGAAATGGAAATGATGGCTAAAAAGCTCTTTCTGAAGAACCAGCTTTTTGCAAGTATGTGACAAAGTCTTGAGTCCCCCTATAAATTAAAGTTAGCCTGGTACAGCCTAAGTTCGGCTTTCCACCAGCAATTGTTGTTGTCACAGCTCCCACCACCTAGTAATCGATTTTGAGGCAGTGGGACCTGCACACCGAGACCTCCTTATGGCAGTGTTTTACATTCTCCTTTTTGTACCTCCTCTTCTCTTACACTTCCACTGTCTGTGTAGAATCACAGAATCACAGAGTGGTTTGGGTTGGAAGGGGCCTTAGAGATCATCCAGTTCCAACTCCCTGCCATGGGCAGGGACACCTCCCACTAGCCCAGGTTGCCCAACGCCTCATACAGCCTGGACTTGCACCCCTCCCGGAC
>NW_010106467.1:18767-42653 GCF_000699245.1 Pterocles gutturalis | reverse complement strand
AGATATAAGGAAAAAATATTTTATGCTTATGGTGGAGAAACACTAGAACAGGTTGCCCAGGGAGGTGTTAGATGCCCCGTCCCTGGAAGCATTCAAGGTCAGGTTGGATGGGGTTCTGGGCAACCTGATCTAGTGGAAGATGTCCCTGCTTACTGCAGGGGAGTTGGACTACCTCACTTCCATGGTCCCTTCCAACTCAGACTATTCTATAATAAGGAGAACATAGAAAAAACAAACCAAATTTATGCCTTTGAAATATGCATCAGAGTGTAGCATCATCCCTTGCTTAACACAACTAAACTGAATTGTCAGACTTTTTAATAATTCTGTAGACTGAGCCTATTCCGCCACCAAATGCCCTGTACTTTTTTCCTTCCCCCCACTGGACTATTTCAATTTTCTGATGCTTTTCTAGCAGTGAGATGCCTCCAGTGGGATAGTATACTTAAACAGGAATATTAAGCCATATAGAAGACTTGCTGGCTATGAGCTTCCTGAACTGACACTGAACAACCCACATTAAAACCAAGCTGTAGTTGAGAATAGCATATTATCTTCAGCACTGAACACTGGTTAGAAGATTTCACAAGTTCAGGATAAGCCTTAGGAAGTAATGCATCCAAATTCTAGCATAAGCAGAAGGTGATTTTAAAAATTGCCTCGCTGAAAATATTCAACTCACTATTTCTAAATACTACTTGATGTAGTATTCCACATGCTACACTGAGCATATTTACACTCTTATTTCTTGCAGGGAGGTCAGACAACATGGATTTCAATGAAGCAAGTCCAACTAGCTGTTCAGAAAGAGATCGTGATTCTTCCCATCTTTGCCATTATTCCCTCATACCCAGCCTTAATGCTCAAAACAAGATGCAACAGCAGGGCCTATCCAGTAGCAGCAAAGGTCACGATTGCAAGTATAACCCATTGCAAATGCTTTGGATACTTCATGCTCTCAGCAGTGTAAACCTAAAACCTGCAGCTAGTAGGCTACAGTCATCTGATCTGCCAGTACTACCTGCCTTGTTGATTTGGTTTGAAATTTTGTCTGGGACAGAGCTGCCAATTGCTGCCTGCCTCAATTTCGTAAGAGCTTTAATATTTAAACTTTTTCAAGCAGAAATACAGTATAGGTATGCTTTTACCTCTGCTAATTTCGGTGGTGAATTTGACAGCTAGAATGGCTGGTCAGGAAAAGTGCTGTCAAGAGGATGCTCTATAGCATCCTTTGCATTTAGGGAGTAGGCCTTTCTCAAGCAGAGACTTCCAGCTAGTATTTGATGGTACAGCCAGCAGAGGAACCAAAACAAACTGACAATGTAATTTCCACTTATAACTTTTCTAGATTCAGTTCAGGTCCTGGAGGTCATTGTCATTAGTATTACTAGAGTCTGCTCAGTCCCCAAGCAAAGACTAACCCACAGATGTTTCAAGAGACGGTCCTTGACAGATGTGCTTACAATCATAAGATATATCAAGTATGGGAAGCAGAAAGAGACACTACTCCCACTTTGCACAGGAGCAACTATGGCAGAAAGTTGTTCCTGGATAAGCAGCTGGGATATTAGTGCAAGTGCTTTTCCCTCAATACCACCTTTACAAAAAAAAGCTGCACACGGTATTCTTAAAACTGTGCACTCAGTGCTTCACAGCTAATTCGAAAAGGCACCAGTTGACATAACCAGCTTACTCACAACAAATTGTCATGGATTATCCATGGGCTCCCACTGAGAAGGGAGGGGAGGGGGGTGAAAGAGAGAGAAAGAAATAAAAAAGAAAGAATGCAGTTAATTGGACTTTATTCTTTGAGTTTTCAAATGATGACTCTCAAGGAAGAAAAAAAAACAACAACTAAAGAGGTTTTTTTTCCTTACAAAATTTCGGTGTCAGGCTATGTGCTATGCCACAGCAATATACTAAAATAAACAAAACTATTTACTTCAGAGTCCAGAGAAACTAACACGACCAAAAATATTTTTGGAAGACTTCTGAACTGTAAGATTTCCATGCAGCAAGTCTTAGTCTCCAAGTGTTGGTAGGTTCATTAGGACAACACTACATTGTGCTCATATTCCAGGAACAGTCTGTTAGAAGCATTTTGTTAGCAATAGCTGCAGCCAGAGGAGTCCCTTTCTGTCATGGCCTTTCTCTTGCATTTGCATAAAGCCCTATTGGGGCCTGCTTCAGATTCCTATCTGACAGTCAGTAATGTAAGAATGAACATACAGCAGACTAATTGGAAACACAGAGCAAATGTTACAGGTTTGCTAGCTAGTGGGATTTTTTTTTATTATTATTTCCTCCTCACCCATCACTGCTCCCTGGAGATCACCAATGGCAGCTGCAGAGGTTGGTAGGAAGAGGGCAGAATAAGACATCCAGAGGCTGTTAAACAACCGGTATTAGCAGGTAACCTGGTGCCCTTGTCTAGGTTTTAATCAGATTGTGCAACTACCCCTTGTGAGCCAAAATGGGCTCTGCAACATCAAGTGTTGCAATCTGTGGCAAACTGCACAGAAGTCCACATCAGTAGATTTCTCCTCATCTCCTACTCCTGCAAAACAAATACCACACAGAAAGAACCACTTAGGAATCCCTAATTTGCAACAAAGTAGGAGCATATAGGCATGTTCTCGTTGATTTTGGCAAAGTCTCCCCTCTGCAGCACACAACAAACAAAATATCAAAACTTAAATCTAAAATTAGACATTTATTTCATTACATGGCTGTTTCCTAACATTCATCCTGCACACAAAGCTGTGAGGGTCACGCTGGGCTATTTTCCCAATCCTTGACCAAAACTTGGACTCAATCACATTTGGACACACTTTTTCCTTGCTCAGCATACCATGCCACAGCCTCTCTCCTCTATTTGTCCCAGTCTCTTTCCTTATGGGCCACAAATAAACCATCCCTAGACTCCCTTCCCTATAAGGCAAACCACTCCTAGACTCCCTTCTCATGTTCTTTCTACATGCCTCGTCTCCCCTTCTACACCTCAAACAGCTTTATGTCTTCTTTCTAAAAAGCTCTCTTGGGTCTTTACTTCAGACCTCAAGATCCCTAAATGCTGCTACCTCTAGATTTCACAAGCCCCAGCCTCACATGTATGAATTTTGAGTTGGACAGCAATCACCAAGGGGCAAAGCAAATGACACCATACAGAAGCTGTAAGAAAGAGTACCTATGGAGGAAGCCTTATGGAGGCATAGACACTTTGAAAGGCAAAATAATACTGAGGCAAGCTAAGAATTGCCCTCTGGCTTTAGCACCATAGCTGTTTTGGGGCTGCCTTTTCCTACATTTAGTCTACAGTGCCAGTTAATGTTCAAATTAGACAAATAGGGATTACCAGGAAAACTAAGCCAAATAGCAGAGTGTTCAATAACTAGGGAACTTCTGTGGCAGGGGACACATTACCTAAGAATTTCCAAGAGCTGCGGAAATGGGAGAGCACAAAACAGGCACAAAAGCGAACATTGTGAATGGGAGGCACTGGGCAGGTTGTTGGAGGGCTGCAGGAACCAATATATTCCTGTAGGAAGCCCTGCATTTACTTGTGTGGTTTAGTTCTCAGAAGCAACCAGAACTTTGAATGCTTATTTGAAAAGTTAAAATTTCATGCCTTACCCCTTGCTGGCCTCTGTAGTGCACTAAGCCCTTTTACAATTCCTTGAAATTTTTAATAGCTCTTTAGGATCCCTCAAAACACTCTAACAATTTTTAGTCACAGAAGTACACTTAACCCCATACAAACTGGCCTATATAATTCAACCAAACTTACAAATAATGAGGCTAAAAGAATACTAATTGGAAATGGGATATGTTAGCTGCTAGGTATTACAAGATAAAGTTTCCCCCTTCGACATGAATACTTTATGAGAAATACAGAAACACAATAAAGCTGGTAATGATGACAAATAAATCCCAGGGCCCATCATGTTGCAGAGGAAAGAGCAAACCTTTTTATCTTTTTCTTCTTTTTTTTTTTTCCTAAAAGTAAACACCCTTCATAATCCACATTTCCCTGTAATGTATTTGAGCAAGTTCTCACTTCAAAGATGATATAATTTTCCCAAGCCTCTCCCTCAAGAGGTGTGTGGTTTGTATTATAGTTTACTTAAAAGCACAGACTTGGAATCAAACCCTGGCAAACACAGTTATACACTTTTGGAAATTAAATGCTGGGTTTTTATTGGTTTGGGGTTTGTTATTTTGTCAACTGTTTCAATAGTTCCGAACACATGTCACAACTTATAGTGCCACCTAGTTTCTAACCAAAAGGTTACTACCAGGTACTAGAGCTTGATCTCCTTTCACAGTGTCCTTTAACTTTTGAAGGAACCAGAAAGGGGAGGAAGGGTTATTGTGCTCACACTCACCCTTTTGCTGTTCTCTTCTTCTTGCACCTTCCTAAACTCGTGCTCTAGAGAGCAATCTATGTCATTGAAGAGGCCCACTTCCTCACAGTTCTTCAGAAAGCGTGTTGGTGTAGGAGTCTGATCTGAGAATGACAAGAAACGACCACTGGTATTAATACTGAAAGGAGAGGGAGGGAATTAAATAGTTTGCCAGGAAGAGATTGGTTCTAGCTAACCTCTCCATGCCTTCCCACCCCTACCACACCATCACTAAAAACAAACCACATATTTTGATGCTATCAACTGCAGGCAGGCAGTGCTTGCCAAGTGTCTGAAAACAGGCAGCAGTCATCATTCAACCAGAAACCCAGGTTTCCACAGGGCACGTAACAGAAGTGCACATCTTCAACGTGTCCAAATGGTCATTGTAATTGTCTATAAACTCTCAATAATAGGTGCATGCAAAACAATGCACAGTGCATATGATAATGCACATTTACAGAACAGCACACAGGTAACTATAGCAGATACACACTAGTGAATGCTTTCAAGTGCTTGGAAACCACCTCAAACATACACATATTTTGCAAAACACATGAAGCTAAGCCACAGCAGGAAGAAGTTCTGTTTCTAACACAATTTTTTAAGAAGGAACAAAACAACATTAAGCTATGAAATGTTAAACTGACCACAAAGAAGAGTCCTTATGTGGTTTATATGTAAAAGTGTTGATAATACATATAAACCACAAAATTTTGAGTCAAAATATTTTTAATCCATGCCTTCATCTCTAGGAGCTTTTTGCCCTCTCAGAAATAATTCAGGGAAGGACAGGATTCTCTTTAATTCCACAGGCAGGAGGGACTCAAGAAGGTACATCGTTTTCAGCCTTCTTTTCAAAAACCTGCAAGACAGACAAGCTCAATTGTCCTGTGGACTGTTGTTTCAGTGATGACCTTGCCTGGTCTTTCTCTAGGAAGTGAAAAATCAAGCCCAAACTTGGGAACCAAGGATTCCTCAAAAGTGAGCTCTAAAGCAGCTCCATTCATTCTGAGGTGAGTTCTTAACTACTCTACCTCAGCTTTCCCATCCCCAAAAAATTACAATACAGAACTGTATTAGCAAAAGCAGGAAAGAATCCACACGGTCCTATCAGCTTTACACACATTAAAAAAAAAAAAAATTAAAATCCTCTCTTGCATGTTAGTTTTTTCTTCCTGGGCCCCCATTCCAGCTCAAGCTGCTTTGTAGTACCTAATTTTGTGGAAAATTGGACTCATTCACTCAAAAAGTAATCTCCTGTACAGTCATTGACAGCGATCCTATTGTTTTAAATTCATTCTTTAAAGAATGAAAACTCTGTCATACTAATCCCAGTTGCCCATATTGGGCCAATTCCGACCTCAGAAAAAAGCATCCCACTTCAGCAAGTTCCAGAAGAAAAAACTGGTTTCTTGCACCTAGCTATAAGCAAATTCTACTATTTTCCCTTCACAGAGATCAGTTACCAGACACAATGAACTTTGCCTGATCAGCACAGAAACACACAGCAACCCCTAAACAAAAGGCAGCAAAAAAGCAATGCATACCAAAGGAAATGCAGTTTTCACATGGTAACTAAGGGGGAGGATCAGCCTCCCCTACTATAAAGCCAGCTGAAGCCAATTTCCACCTGTATAAGGTGGAGTCCTACAAGTTTGACTTTCTCAAGTAATCCAAGGGCAAATACACTCATTTGCACTTATATTTCTGATGGAACATATTGATGTAACATAAAAAGCAAGTACTTAATGTTAAAATTCTGCTTTATTTCTTCTGGCTTGAGGATCCTACTTGTGAGCTTAAAGGAAACAAATCTCAAGTGTTTGGGAACGCACACATATTTATCTATTAGTTTTCACAGCTAACCACTGTATTACCAGAGTCAGAAACATAAGGCTTTCCAAGAACCTTGCAAGAACTCAGCACAAGGAGCTGAGTCAATGAGGTGCTGACATTGATGGGAGCTGAAGACACTTTACAGGTCCATATCCTAAATAAGTAGTGCCAAACTAATCTCTAGGGTAACCTCACTGAACTCAGTAGATTTACACTAGAGTTGTCTTTGGCCCTTGGACTAGAATTTGTACTGGAAATGAAATGCACTAAAAAGGAGAAATAGATGTTATTTCCAAAAAGGATTAAATATTCCTTCAGTCAACAACACGATTGCTTTGTAGAAAGACAAAGATAATGGCTGCCAAGCCTTCCTGGACATAAAAATCTTGTTAGTATTTGAATGTGAGGCAAATATAGGAAACATTTTCAGAAGTGGTATATCCATATCAAATATGCAAATTATCAGTTCCATGATGAAGACGAGAAACCAGGGTTCCATGAAAAAATTGATGGCACCACGTTCGCTAAAATCAAAAATCGTGGTGTTTTTTTCCAGAATTGCCTGAGACTAGAATTTGGGGGGTAGGGCAGAAGAGAGTACAGTAACATAGACATGGTCTTGTTATTATTCATCAAAGTACACAGCTGATCCAGAAATCAGGCATTACTACAACAGGCTACATTAGGTCAGAGGCAACTTAATGGGTACCAAGGTAGTGACCAGGAACTGATCAGGAACAGCTGACATTCCGATCTGTTCAGCATCTATTCCATGAATGTTAGACCAAAAAAAAAGTTATCAGTGAAGTAAATCCATTTTAACAGTGAAAACAAGCAACCCGGAGCAAGAATGGGACTTTTAATGCACAAAGGTCTCATCTGCCTTTCTCTCTGCACGTACTGAAAGTGTATCTTCTGCACCACAAGCAATCTGAGATAGTCACGTGTCATGTTGCCTATAGTTGATCTTTCCAATTGACTTTCCTATCTTAAGCCTCAAAGCTGATGGATTAATTACACTATTTACATCACCTAGATATTAACATGGTGATCTTAAATTACTACCAGTCTCCCCATATGGTTACTGCAGTTTCTATGATCCAGAAATCAGACTGGCAAGACTTCAGAACAAGATTTTGTTAGGACAGGCCCCCTCTCCTCCCTATCAGGAGAGGGAAGCAGGGAACACCATCAACCACCCAGCCTAAACTCCATCCACAGACCTTCTGGAAGCCAGTTCAGCCAGATGTAAACAAAGAGCTGCCTTTTCACCTTATCCTTCAATACTCATAGAAACCAGAAGTCCACAAAACCACCGTGTTTGTATGAGAGCAGAACTGATAAAGATCCAGACTTTAAAATGTTGAGACTTTACATAGTACATACACTGCACCCACTGGTTTCAGGACTTCAAAGCTACCAAGTCTGGTGGGCTTTCTTTGCTCCTGAGGCAACTAACTATTTTGCCCCTGCAAAATATCAGTTCTCCCTCAGAAGGCAGGCAAACTAGTAGAAGATGTTACTCTCAAGACCACAGTAATCCTTTTACCTGAATTAGGCAAGCCCTTGTGTTTTAATTGGGAACAATATCACAAAGGAGACCCTAGAATACATTACACATTCAGGTCTCCCAGAATTAATAAAATATTCCTAATTCTCAGCACTTAAAAATGCATTAACAGTTCCAACAGCTTGTGCCTGACCTCACTGTTCCCTGTTGGTACAAACAAACCTTTTGTTGCTATCATTAGCGCCCACAACTATTGCAGGCTCACTGAGAACAGGGCTCTGATTTGTTGTACTTCAGCAACTGGATGTGCCAGACCCATCTGGACCAAAACTCAGACAGAGCTATTATTGCTGAGGACACGCATTACTGTAGGAAGCTGTCCGTGTGCATGCTGCTAGCCACACAGCCCAGGACTTTAACGGCCCAAGCTGTATTTTGAACTGGGCAGCCTGGGATAGAGGTCTGCCTGGGTTAACCCTAGGTATCTGGCTATTATACTGAACAGCCATCCCAACACAGTCCATTGTTAAGCATGTAAAAATTTGCCATCCCCAACTGTTACCAGAACTAGTTTACTATGCTTTGAGGCATCTACCTCTAGCCAACTGACACTTCACAGATGAACCTGTGTCATCAGACGATTACTTAGGAAGTTATTTCTATCTCACCTTCACCACCAGGTTGAACACAGAACCTGTTCAGCTTCAAACTAAGCAATAAATATTTTGTTCAGCCTATTACTCAGGTGAATAGTCAGCCGCTCTGATGACATGCTCATGGTCAAAAAGGCTGCAAGAAACATTAAGTTTAAATAAACCTCAAAAACGTAAGTGGACAAAATAAAATCCCCAGAGCAAGATCAAACGGTCTCACCTGTGCAGATCCCAAGTCAAACTACTGTATCTTACAGAAGAGGATTTCAAAAGCACTCAGCAATCAGATTCTGACCACAACCTGATATACTGAATATATTCTTGCTGATGACCATTTTGAAAGCCTGTCCTCAGTGTCTGAAGTGATGCCTAATTCTCCAGACTAACTGAAAAATACATGCTGTAGGGAATGGGAAATTCAAAGTTTTCAGTAAAGAGATCCCATTATATATTCATTATGGTTTGCTATGCAAATTTTGTTGTTGTTGTTGTTGGTTTGGGTTTTTTTAAATCAAAATAAGACTCTCAGAAAGGACACTTCAGCCTCAATATATTGCTTTCAAAACATCAGCCACATTAGCTTGCTATATAGAGAACTTATTTGAATGCATTCTGTACAACTACCTTGGATCCTAGAGTTTCATCCCTCAAAGCATGAATTAAAACTTTAAAGCATGATACCAGTTATGAAAAAAATGGGGGAACCAAAGGACAGTTATGTGAAACAAGCTTTAATTTTTAAGAAAAATAAAAAACTACCTTCAGATTCAGTAAGAGATATCTAACAGCACAGCTTCAAAGTAACTGGATTCCTCATCTTTCTTAAAAAAAAAAAAGTTTAGTCTGATGTTCAGTGGCTTGTTCAGCTGGGGGCTCTGTCAAAGTTACATACTTACCCATGTTATCCTTTCACACAATGATAACAAAGTCAGAGAGCTAGCACTGAAATTTGAAGGGCTGCCCATCAAGCAGCCACAAGGAAAGAGGAATGTCCTGAGAAATTAAAGTTTTTTCATTGATTTGGCAGGTTACTTCCCAAAGCGCACCAAGAAGCTCAAGGTCATGACACCTCAAGCAGGCGATGGAAGAGGAAGAAGAGGTGCACCCAGTCATACCTAGTGGAACCACCCTCACCCAGGGGCTCACAGACAAGGCCTCCCAACAACTTCGCTGTTTAAAGCACTGGTTGGACTTCCTGCGGGGGTACATGTACTGGGTACAACGCATCTAATATTTTCTGGTCACTCAGAACCTGACCAGCTGAATTTTAGATGACTTTTCATTTCATTATTTGGTAAAGCAAGGGACACAGAACCAAACAAGAAATCAAAATTATTTTTCCTTATATCAAATAATTTTGCACTCCACAAAATTCATGCCTAGATAAACTTCCCTGTGTAAACCACAAGGAGAGAAAAAATCAAGCCAACCAAGGATGCAGTAAATTACCTCACTGACACAGACATTACCTGGGAAACATAACACATTTGCACAACCTTTAGCACACACCCTTTTTCATCTAGAGATTATTTCTATCTCCGCAGTGGGCTTTACCACCAAAAATCTAGAGGACTGGATTTCAGTAAATAGAATCAGGAGGAAACAAGGTTTCTATACAGATAATCCTGGCTTCTCCTGTATCTGCTAGCAGCACTTTTGGAAGGACTTCCCCCACTCCAGCAATTGGTAAGGCACCACTCCTTCCATTCCCAAATTTGATGCCACAGGAATCTGTGTCCCCCAACTCCCAAAGTTCAGTTCCACACCACTTTCAGTACTTACCTGGAGGGAATAATCTGTCCCATGGGCATCAATATTTCGGTGTTAAAAAAACAAAACCTCTGACACACAACAAAATACAGAGTTTCAAAGCAATGCAATGTTTAGTTAGCATAACAGCAGAAATTACATCTAATCCAGTCAACCTAACTACAAAGTTTCCTGCAATGACGACTAGCATGCAAAATTTACAAAAAATATTCTGTGTTATCTCAAACAGCTCTTTCTTGGCTAAGAAAGATGGAAATGGAAACTGTCAATGACTCTCTATCCATACTCACAAAAATGTTTTCTAACAAACAGAAACAAAATACATATGCAAAAAGAACAAATAACATCAGTCTTTTTTCTGTCTTTTTAAATGAATGTCAAATTACCCAACAAAAGGATCAGTTCCATTTTCATGCAATGCCTTTCCCTGCCGTTTATACCATCAGAAAACACAAAGCTATTTAGTGTACATATGTCCTTGGCGTTTCTGAATTAGTTCAGGAGTCCCTGTATTTAATAAGACTTGTTCTTCAGCCAGCATCAAAAAATTTAAGCAAATATAGTGGAGCTAGTTGACAACCAGGAAGCTGTTGGCTAGACATACTGGTAAACCAGCATAGCACCAGTGATTTCAATCAGGTCAAAGAACATTTTTTATTAAACTCTGACCCCATCTACATATAACTTTACCTCTCACTTAACGAGCTGGTATTTCGGAACTCAGCACAGATTTCACAAAAGAAATAAGTTCCTACTTCCCAAGTCATATTTTGCTTAGCTTCTAGGATGTTGTATTGATACAAGACCAACAGTCCCTCAGTTTTACTGCCTACCTCCAATAATAACTTATAGAAGACATGCTTAGTGCGTATTAAGTATCTCTGATATTATACTGAACCCAGACTGGGTATTAGCTATCTCTGGAAACAAAGTAAATAATTCTAATGGTTACCTGAAAGCATACACTCCACTACTTTGTGTGACTAATTACTAATAATGAAGGGATTCAAATACAGCACATTAAAAGGTAGTATACAACATACTGGAAAAAAAGGAGAAAGTCTGACTTCTAGGCACCTTACTAAAAAAGGAGGGAAAAAAACCACCACATACTAACACTGCACCTGGCTTTTTACAGGGCAATTGCTGCTTCAATTCTTTGAACGTACTGATGACAGAAATTTTTTTCCAAAAAAAAGTCAAATAAGCAAAAACACAAAAAACAAGAAGGAAGACATGAAGACAAATGTCTAAGAGAAAAGTCTGTCTCTTTTCCCCATATATCACTAATTTTTCATTAAGAAATGTAAGAATACAACATCTTAAACTTTAAGGTATTTAGATTTCCCCAGGGTTTAGGTGGGTAATGAAACAACTATTTTTCAATGTCTCCCTGCAGAGAGTAGATGATCTATGATACTTCCAAACTAAGAACTGCAAAATGCTAAACAAATCCACCAAATGAACACAAAAAGAAAAATCATACACAGCAGAATCAGGCTGACAGACTATTACGGTCAAGCACATTTGCTGCAGTCTTTGAGAATCACAGAATGTTAGAGATTGGAAGGGACCTCGAAAGATCATCTAGTCCAATCCCCCTGCCGGAGCAGGAACACCTAGATCAGATCACACAGGAACGCATCCAGGCGGGCTTTGAATGTCTCCAGAGAAGGAGACTCCACAACCTCTCTGGGCAGCCTGTGCCAGTGCTCTGTCACCCTCACCATGAAGAAGTTTTTTCTCATATTCAAGTGGAACCTACTATGTTCCAGCTTGAACCCATTGCCCCTTGTCCTATCACTGGATGTCACAGAGAAGAGCCTGGCTCCATCCTCCTGACACTCACCCTTTACATATTTATAAACATTGATTAGGTCACCCCTCAGTCTCCTCTTTTCCAGGCTAAAGAGACCCAGCTCCCTCAGCCTTTCCTCATCAGGGAGATGCTCCATTCCCTTCATCATCTTTGTGGCTCTGTGCTGGACTCTCTCCAGCAGTTCTCTGTCCCTCTTGAACTGAGGGGCCCAGAACTGGACACAATATTCCAGATGCGGTCTCACCAGGGCAGAGTAGAGGGGAAGGAGAACCTCTCTCAACCTACTGACCACCCTCCTTCTGATACACCCCAGGATGCCATTGGCCTTCTTGGCCACGAGGGCACAGTGCTGGCTCATGGTCATGTGCAGCTTTTTACTCTCACTTCTACAGAGCATCACTATCTACAAAGTGCAAAGAAACAATCTTGGAGCCTTTCTGGACACAAAATTCTGCATTTCTTTGTACTTAGTTGGTTAACTGGCGGTCTATGGGCCCCACTACTGGTGATAGTGGTGGAAGCCAGTCAGAGCACTTTGCCTGGGAAAGCAACCCACTGGAAGGAGCAGGACAGCTATCTCACAGAAATTACCAAACATAAACAGAGCTACTCAGGGAATTCTTGATGACAGAATATAGTCCTTAGAAACTGCCCTTGAGCAAAAGTCTTGCCAAACAAAGTTCTAACAAAAGCCAGCACTTTCACAGAGTGAATGTGCCCACAGTACAGACATCCTTGAGCAGTTTCACTGCCGGAGGACATGGCCAAGTGCAAGAGCAGCATTTTCTCACTCCTGCTTGCAAACACAGGATTCTGCAGGCATAGCTGGCATGCAGGCACTTTACAAGCCCTACTCTTCAACGTGCTGTGTACTCTTCCTTTCTAAGCTTAGTCCACTATGGCATTTTCAAGTGCAACAGGAAAATAAATTCTATTTGGGACAAGGTCTGTCTGATTTCTCACTGGTGCCTCAAGTCCCAACAACAACAACTACAAAAAAATCTGAATCAAATAACTGCAAGAAATTGCAACCCAATTATGATTTTCATAAAAACAGAAACTGTTTATCCATAAAAGAGGCAGCCTGCTGGAGACCCTTTAATCTTTATATGTTTGCACCAAAAATGGCACAATTTACCTTGAAGAAGCCCATTTCAAATAAATATCAACACTGGTTAACATCCACATGCACATTTACATCACAGGGTTTTTTTCTACAATTACTTTGAAACCTGAAAAATCCTAGTGATATTATTCTTAATAATCCATTACTATAGCCCAAGGAATACACAATAGGAAAGGGAACAGGAGAGGAGAGAAGTGGTAAGATTAAGGCTAGCTTGACCTTGTCTAGCACTCACTGAATGCCACCAAACCACCAATGTGTGGTTACTCAGACAAGAGTATGAACAAACTACATAAGAAACAAAAGGATGTAATTGCACATAATACCAAATAACCTCTATGTATGACAGGGGAAGTGCAGAGAGAGACGGTTACCTTTAGGGGGAAAGAGCACTGGATACTACCCACCGGTTTACCTTTCCGTTTATGGCTGCTTACAGCAGGCAGGTCTTGAGCCACCATGAAGGTGGCTCATACAATGTGGCCTGTTACAGTTGCTGAAGTGAGCTTGCCAAACTTAGTGAGTCTTGTAGAAACAGTACAAATGCACTACATTAACATACTCACTGCTGGGCTCCCAGGTGACATGCACTTAAGTGCCTATATTTCACTGGCATATTGACCCGGGAGCCAGCAATAGAGCTGTCAGTGTGGCTGAGGTTCAACAATTTCTCTCTCTCTCAAGCCAAACCTGTGGGAAGGCATAAGAATGGCAGCTGATTTTTTTTGTCCAAAGATACACATTGTAGCTTATTCCATCTCTACTTGTTATTTAATTGGAGCTGGGGCTTTTTAAAACCAATCTTGGAGGTATTTTGCTATTAGCTTTCCAGGAGGAGTCATGCTTTCAACATCATCTGAATAGTTATCTTGACTCTTGAATTTGTGTCTTCTTACCTGATAACATATTATCTGTTTTTATTGAAGGAAACTTCAAAGTCATTTCATGTTTGTGCCTGTGAATCATCAGATGATCCTCTGTTGGAAAACGCTGTCAGGCAAACACGGGGGGGTGGGGAGGGGGGGAGAGAGAGAGAGAGAGGAAGAGAGAGAAAAAAATGAAGAAGAATTTAATTCGCTAATAAACTTTTGGCATTGGACAGAATTTCAAAAATGAGAGAGAAGGAAATCTATGCAGCCAGAAACGTGTCCAAATGGCACAGAACAGCCACAGAATATTTGAAAATGCAAGTGAGCGTAAGTACCAAATACCTGTACTCTACTTAGAAATGTATTTGCTGCAGTGCTCTCGGCGGTTGCAAACAGAAAGATGTCATGCATTTGCTTGAAAAAGTTGCAAGACCAAGTTTTGGGTTCTCAGGGTCTCTGACACCCACTGCAGCTACCATAGCCTCACAAGTCACCACGTGCCTGAGGATCTGCAATAACTGCTGTTGTGTATGCTCTTAGCCCACGGCAAACACAAAGTAACGCAGTATATCTTAAATCACTTTACTGGATTTTTTCTGCTTTTGTGCCTCTTGTGTCTCTCTGCAACCTATATCTGCTGAATAGCAATATAAATAATCAAAGAGGCCAGCCCTTCACTACTTAAAAGGATTCAGGCAAAATGGATCTTTATTTTTTGAAACCTCTGGTACTTTGTCTTGATTCAAAGTGGCAGTGCAATGGTGCTCAGTATATAAAGGGTCATAAACAGTTGTTATGATACTAAAATTATTTTCCTGTGTCAAGCAGAGAAGGTGGAGAGATGTGCTTTGCAAGAAACTAATTAGTGTGCTAAGTTTGTTTTACAGTCTTATAACAGCCTTCTACAACAAATAGCTTCTTTTGAACATGACAAAGAGGAGACAAGCTTGGGCTCTAAGAACAGACTGGTTCTGTTAAGTTTCCTTCACCAGAAGGTGCATTCACAGACCTTTGCTACAAACTACTGTAATAGTTTGAACAGGGTTATTTCAGGACTAGCAAAGGCCATGAGACGTATCACCCTAGCTCAGGGGAAAAAAAAATGCAAAAGCAGCTTTTTTAAGCAATAGGTACATAGGAGACTGTCAAAAACTGGCAATAGAGTTAAAGCGACTTAGTGCTTTCAACACAGTATATTCTCGGCTAAGTGGCTTTGCTTGTGGCTATAGCACAGAGTTGCAGCATGTTGCACCTTCCGAGAATCTCTCTAAGCCCAAAGACAAAGCAACATAAATAATGGGAACTAATTCTCTGTGAGAAAAAATAAAATAAAATAAAATCCCTAAGACCTTTTCCTCACTGTGAAATCCTGGTTCATCGCTTACTCATCTGGAAGAAATGCAGCACTAGAAATTTGTGTTAAGTACAAAGGGAATTTGTGAAGGGCCTTGCTCAATGAAATTGTGAGAAAACACACATTCCTCCTGATGGAAAGGGATTTTCTTTCATGGACACCATGCTCTGTCTTCAGGGTGAAATCAGTCAGCTTTAAAGAGGGCATGGGGCAACTGAGGAGAAGCTATTCCTCCAAACCAAATGTCTGTGTCTTTTTTGCAAGTCTACTTTCTTCCTTGTCCAGAAGATCAACTCCCTCAGCCCTCAAATACACATCCACACTGGCTGATGGAGAAGCCAGTCTCCAAACAGCTTAGCCAGACAGCAGCGCTACAGTACACCCTCCTGTCAAGTCCTCCTTTACAACAAACAGAAGTCATGTTTTGAAATGGGGAATTACATGGTTTTTAAGATTGAGTCACGCCTACATCAAACCTGGTCTCTGAACATCTAAATGAGCTTGGATCAGCTCTCCCTCTATAGAGGATATTAATTAATAGCTGACATGAAAACACTCAAGTTCACTCATTTGAGTGGAAGTTAGTTTTAAGATTCAACAAAAAAGTAAACAAAATTTGACTACAAAATACTTTTATTCTACCTCTGGGACTGAATGGTGAAAGCTTAACTCTGCGTGTGCAGATCCGAAGTGACAAATCATCAGTCAGAGGGACAATCCAAAAGATGTACTCTGGCACCTGTAGAAATGCTCCCACTTAGTGAAACTGCAAAGCTGCTTGGCCAGTTGTTAACTGGACCTCAGGCTACTCCCTCTCCTTATTTCAGCTCTTGGCAAAATGAACACCTACACTCCAGTAACAGTCACCCATTGTTCTACCACAGGAACCTAAGGAGTTGTAAAAACACTAGCCAGCTGAAAACTCCTAAGGCACAGTTAACGCAGGGAAATACTATCCTCATTAAGAGAGGAAGACTCTGGGAAATGGATAAGCTAAGTCACTTATAACAGGAGGCCTGGGGCAACAGCCCAAAAGATGCCCTTGCCTGAAGTTTTTACACGTGCTCCTGTCACTAAACTGAATTAGGGTTGGAAGCACCACACGTGGAACTTCCCTCATCACTGCCTGGGGCGGGGAACTTCTCTCATCACTGCAAAATCATCTAAAAAAACCACATAAATCCCAATTCAAAAATCTCAGTAGGTAAAATCCTTGTCACTTCAGGTTTTTTAAAGATCATTAAGAAACTACTATTACAGGTCAGATTATACCCTCAGAGGCACATGGGAGATCACCAGTCAACAGGAATCCCAGATGTACATCCTGAGGCAGAATTTATGTACAGTCTAAATTTTCCATAAAGAATATTTAGTAGAAAGATGTCTCAAAGATTTAAAAAAAAAAAAAAAAAAAAAACCAACCACTAGAAAGATCTTATTGTATTTAAGTATTAAAAACAAAAAAACCAGGAGGATTACCACCTGCAATAGGAAACAATATATTCTATCGTACATCTAAGCAGAAGACAGACAAATGTGTCCTGCCTAGTGTGTCTTCTCTTGCTAGGCACTAAAGGAATTTGCAATACCTGGCTTGAAACATTAGGCTTGGAGATGAAGGAAGGCACAGAAGCAGCTTGAGAAGCACTTTTACCAACACACTTTTGACTGGCTGTTGTATTTGCTTTAAATATTTTGTAATAATATCTTGTGGAGTAAGGAGGGAACTGAGGGGGAGGAAGGTCTTAAAAAAAAAAAACTAACACACATTATTATTATTAGACATGTTAATATATCAGGAGACATTATACATGCCAGAGCTAGTGCTGAGGACTCAATATCACCGCTGACTCCACTCACCTGTGAGCAGCCTGGGGCACTGCAGACAAAAGGCCTCTCCTGCTCCAAGTTCATCTTTGATTCCTCATAAATCTACATGTTAAAAGGGGGAGGGGGAAAGAAAGGTAACCTATGAATATACACGTTCTAAACTTCACACATGCATGCAACATACCATCATCACAGTTTGTGCTTTTATTTCAAACTTGCAAAACAGACCAGAACAAAGTTTTAATCCTCAAAATACTATATTTGCTAATATTCAGCAGGCTCCCTACAGTCTAAGTTCTTATTACTCCTTCCTGAGTACATACACACTTTGAAGGAAGAAAGAAGAAAAAAAACTATTAGGCTTTCACAGCAGAAACATGCCTCAGAAAAAAAGCATATATTCAGTGTTGTTATTAGACAAGACCGTGTCTGCTCAGAAATATCTTGAATTAAGGGGTTTTACCTTTTTTTTGCTGAACAGCATTAAAACCAGACGTCTAAGTTACTTCTGAGAAAGAACCCACTTTTTGAAGTTCTTCATCCATACCGTTCAATACTAATAACTTAAATACATTACATACATGCTCTTTATGCACACAAGGTAACTGTGCATCCCTTTAAAAGGTCAACTAGATCCTCAGGAGCTTGTGACATGAAGTTTTGCCTAAAACTGCAGCTTCCCCATAGCAGTTCCAGTCCTGTAACCTTAAACTGAAGCCTGGGGGAGAGGTCCCGGGTCTCAAATAAAAACAGCAGGAGGAAACATTCACCCTCAGAACACAGTAACACAGATTAATGTGGGTCAATATTATGGCAGTGTCTATAACCAGCATCAACAAAAATAATTTTTTAGTAACATCCTAGGACATAAATAAGTTGCTTCTTTCAGAAATGTTTTCAGCCCATTGGTACAACTGGCATTACAAACTAAAATATAACAGCTAACCCATCTTAAAGCACAACATATGACTTCTGCTTACAGTATACCTCAAATCCCTTAAAATTCAGCCTCACCAGGGCTCCACAGAGAAAATATTTGTGTCAGTTTTTCATAAACCAAAGACAAATACTTTGGTGGAGAAGCAGAATTATTTTAAAGCTACAACAATTTGCAGAAGGACAAGTGCTAAAATTACTCCAGCTCATTGTCATTTTTTAAAAATGCAATTCATTGCTTTCTATTATCAGGAATATCTTTACCACATTTACACTTGTTAGAAAAGCTTTATTTTCAGAACAGTTGCTAGCATCCCCCGCAAACAATAAATAGACCATTAACCTGAACATCAGCCAGACCTGTACTTACAGCAACTATTTTCAGTTCCTAAGTTCTCAAAAAAAAAAAAAAAAGCCAACACCCCAAACTTTTGGACGATAGCTGTTTCTTTTTAATTAAAATTCATTCTGGTGGATAGAATTAGCCTGACAGGATATTTTCCTACCTATAGCACTCCCCTCCGCCCCCCTCCCCAAAAAAGGGGGGGGGGGGGAAGCAAAGCACCCTTTACCTGCCCCCACTGACTCCCAGAAGCAGCATCCAGTAGTAAAGAATTTCTGTTTTTATTTGGCCTTTAACCTCCACAAGGACACTACCCCCTAAAGGTGATAATTAGCATCAACTGGTTTTCTTGATGTGGACATCTCTAACAACATCTGGCCTGACACAAGTGATTTATTGCACCAAATACAACCAGCTGTCAAGAAAGACCCTAACTCAGGATTAACCTATCTCTCTACATGAGGCTAGAACTGAAATAACTAAAATTGTACCTAATTTACTCCTTTAGATTATTCATATCCTGTTTTGATTTAACTTACAGCTTTGTTAAGCTGAAATAAGACACTCATAATCAGAAATGAAAGACTATGTTCACAAAAAGGCTGATACTTAAATAACTAAAGGTGTTAAATTACTTCTGATTTCAGTTATTTCAGTTCCGGACTGTGCATAGACAGGCTCTTCAGAAGTGAAGCGATAAAAATGCTCTGAATTACACTATCCTGTCTGACAGAAACAAGCAGCAGAGAGAGAACTGGCTAAACAAACAAACCCCTGCAAAAACAAAACCAAAACCTCCAGCCAAGTTTGATTTTTAAATCCACCTCTATTTATGGGATGTGACCCCGGGATGTTGTCTTTCCTAAAGACCTTTTCACATTTAAAAAAAAAAAAAAAAAAAAAGCTATGCATGGATAATGAAAGGCTCTATCTGATATCTCTACTACCCTTGCAAATGAAGCACTGCCAAAGGTTTCTCTTACCCCTTTCTCCCCTCCTCAGGGGAGTGCGACAACTGCATTTTCAATAGCAGAACAACAGATGAAACTCAGTTAAAGAAAACAAGAAAATAACAATTCTGGTCCCAAGTGTCCAAGTGAATTTCAAAGCACCACCAGGAATTATTTGGGCTTTGTTTTCTTATTGAGTATTGAAAGCCTAAGACTTCCCTCGCTGCCCGGAGCTTGAGCTTTAGTCCCAAAATCCATCAGTGCAAGCTCTGATACCAATTAAATGATTCTCAAGGTTATCTAGACAGATAAGCAAGGACTGAACACCAAAATAACATACTCAATAAGGACTAGAATCCTGAACGTGGGGATCGACTCCAGGAAAACATGGACTTGGGTACTTTGAAAAGGTGTCAGATTCAACATCTAGTCGTTTACCACGAACGTACAAGCAACTGCTGGTTCCCATGAGAATCACTTTTTGTATACTATTTGCAGATACTAAACTTAAAAAAAAAAAAAAATTAGTAATCCAGAATGGCTATATCATGCATGTTCTCCAGGATACTGTCTAGCATAACTTGATCCATATAACAAGTTACAAGATAGTACAATGCCCTCAAGACAAAATGCACCACGTAGAATTTGTATTTACATGGGATGTTATCACCGCGCTTGAGACTGTGGTACTGTTGACTCTCTTACAATAGGAAGTGAGTGAAAGAAGCTGCCTACTGCCTACGATTTTTGACAGGGCGTCCACTGCTTGGCTATCTTATGGCACTAATTCAAATTTTGTGTTTGAATGTTGACCAGAAACAAGTAGCTGAAAGTCTGGGCTGTAAGCGTGAATCTCCTGCATCTCCCATTCCTGTTAGAGCTGCAGATGCACAAGCAACGCAGGATCTCACCCCAGGTAACAATTCAGGTCCCAGAATTTGCAGCAGGATGGGAGCTCTCAGCAACAGAGGTGTTTTGGTTGTGCACACCACAGTTTACAGGGCATGCGTTTCAAGATGCAGGCATCTCCCATCCTTCTGTTCAGAACATAGACAGTCGTACACAGCCCCTGGCACACAGCTCACTTCACGCAGCTCATGTGTGTTGCTGGGCCACACAACCCACATCCCCTTTTCCCACAGTGTGTGCAGGTTCAGCATACATGAAAGGAAATCACACAATCAATGGCAACATTTCAACTTCACCTAGTAAAAATAAATCACAGCAACCTTTCCATCTAAATTAAGGTGCTTATTAACCTTTGGGATCTTAAAAATTCAAGTTACACTCATGCACCTTTCATAGAACTATATGCGACTGCTGCAATTAATGGGCATGAAGAATATCAGGCAAATCCATGATGACTGAAAAGTTAAAAAATTGCTCAGGCCTGGATTTTTTACTTCTGCTATCAATAGCTTAATTTATTGCAACTTTGTGACATCTTTGAAGAAACAAACAAGGATTATAAATATAAGCGAGCACTAATATTGCTACGTCAGCATTAGTTCTGATATTATTAACAATAGGCATGAGTGCATTATGCAGCAGAAAAGGGGGCTGCATTTTAATAGACATGTTAACAACATCTGTCAGCATTTATTGCCCTATTGTGACCACGTAAAGAGTCTTATTGGCAGAATACGTAAGTGAGGAAATCTGCTACACTGTTGTAGCCTGACATTCTCCTGAAACATCATTCTGCTTAGTATAAGTTAAGGTATTCTAATTAGAAAAGTAAACAAAAATCTAGAAGAAACACAGAAAGACATCTCCAACCCACGTCAAATGGAAGAGAAACAAACAAGTTCTGCAGCAAGCCAAGATTTTCTTCTGTTCCTTGATTTCTGCATAAGATGCTTCTAAACATTTTTATTGTAATTAATAAAACTAATTAAAATTAATAAAAGCCCAGAGCAAGGAATGCATAACAAAGAAATAAAAAGCAAACAACACAAACAAAACCACCTTCAGAACACAGCAACAAACAGCCCCTCTCAGCAGCATCCAGTGGGAAGCACCCTGCGTCCTCAAGCAGATTTTCCAGAGCCCCCTGAATCAGAAAAATAGTTCTAACTAACACCAAGAAAGCACGGTCCTTTCTGTCTTTCTCTCCCTCCCTTTTTAAACTCAGCAGTAATCTTATTGCCTTACTGGTAAAAACATCAAGAAGGCTTGTTTCCTGTTTCAATGTTATTCTTGAAGTGGGCTGCAGTAAGAATCTGATTTTCATTGGGCTATTATTATTTGCAGCTGTGCGACCTTTTTAACCCTCTTCTGAAAGTGACATTTCAGCCTTCAACCCCAAGCTGTCTAAATGTTGCAAGGTTTTCAGTCCTCTGATTAACATTGAAAAGGAACTCATGGGGAGGTGTATACTACAATGTGTCTAATACAGGTCAGTGCACCCATCCTGCCATTTGCACAAGTGAGTAATTACAGTCTTATAAGCAACCTGTTTGTTGAAATTAATCACCTGGGCACATGCTTGCAAGACAGGTTTCTTCAAGCTGGTGTGACCAAGGTCACCGAGATTTCCAAATACAAGTACAAAATACACAGTCACTAGCGTTAGCAGCTGTATGCAGAGACATGAGCAATAAATGAAGCATCACTTATTTTTTTAGGGTCATGGCCACAATGTATAAAAAGTGAGAGGAGACGTGGTTATGGTGCACTTGTGAATATTAAAGAACCCCATTGGTGTATGCAGTACTTTAAACTGCTAGCCATGGCTATTCAGTATAGCACAATTTACAGATAATTACAGCGTTATTACAAATGCCATTAAGATTTGTTGGTTTTGGAAGTGTAGCACACACAGGGTTAATGCCTACGGTTGTTCACAATATGTTCTGGCATGAGCAAAGCCATTTTTAAGTATCGGTGCACCAAAATGGTGCATGGTGTTTTTCGTCGGCCTGGGCTGTTCAGTGGAAGAGCTTGTTTTCTGAAACTAGCATCATGCTTTCCACGTGCGCTCATACAGGGCTCATTATCACGGCCCTGCCTGCTTCGGCTGCTACAACGAAGGGTCTGTCAGCATTTCCATTAGAAACTCCCTCATTTCAGGATTAAAGCATTTCCAAATGGTTCTGGATGCTGGAAAGCAATTTGTGTCTGGAGTCCTCAAGAAGGACTTTAATGTGATGCACATTTGAGCTGGGGCTCTAGCTCTCACTGGTACTCCACTGAAGTTTTTGTGATTACATTTATGACATTTATATGTGGAAAAACACTCCGCTTGGGCCTTTATTCATTTGTTTTAAAAGAGGAGAGCCCCATAAATCTTCAGGCAGAGCTGAGTGCTCTCAAAAAGCGGTTGATGTGAGAATTGCCTCAACAGCAAGCAGCTGTCAGTTCTTTCCCCGTGGCTGGCAGCACTGCCGCCCAGCAGCAGGCACCCTCTGTGTGGCACGGGGGGGGTGTCTCACCAGCAGTTAGCCCCTAGCCACCTGTGAAGTCACTGGCCACTGGCATGCTTCAGGATTATTTGCAAATGGAGTACCAAAAGACGCTTGTCTCATGCTGCCAAATACCTCAGCTCTTTTTAAACGGCCACCTGGTTTGCTTACTGCCTATCTGAACACAATCCAGTGCTGGGAAGGTTCCCCAGCAGTCCTGAAGTTTTGTCTCTTCCAGGTACATCCGTTCACCTCCAAGTCAACTGAGAGAGAAGAGTTTTTTGCCCACCCGCTCAGTGTTTTGGCTGCTAAAAAACACCACTTCTGTTATCAAGGTCTTTCTTCTGTTTACACAGAGCTGCTTTCTTCTCAAGAAAGAAAGAGCAGAACTGGGGATGACTGAAAAAAGAAGGGGCAAAGACAGGAAATTTCTAAAGGGAACAAGAATGAAGTTTGAAAAACTCAGCAATTAAGGAGGGGAAAAATAAAGGCAGGAAGAACCCCAAAGGGACTAGGGACAAGGAGCCACCAGTGGAAATGGAAAAGAAAAAAAAAAAGCAGAAGTCAGGACAGCAAACCACTGAGGACTGAGCTGAGGAAGAGGGAGAGGGTAAAAAGAGACCTCTGAAAAAGAAACTCAAAATAGAAAGCAGATGACCTACTGCCTTCCCACGTAACAACAGTGTGAGAGTCCAACACTGTATGCCATCCATGCAAGATAAGAGTTTTTTGTAGGGGGCACAATTTGTCCTCTACACTGCGTGAGCTATATTCAAGTCTAGTGAAAATGCACAAGTCTAAATAATTACATTTGTTGGACTCTCCATTTCAGTATAGAAAACCCATCATGGATTTACTTGGTATAGAGCAAAAGGATTTGCTGTTTTACAGAAAAGACCATGGGGTTATTAAGCACAGGCAACAGAAGACAAAAAAGAAATTAGGAGAAAGGAGGTGGAGAGAGAATGAAAAAAAAAAAAAAGAACCAAAAAAACCCCACAGCACTTTTGAAAACAGTTCATGAAAGTTATCTCAGCACAGAAATATTCTATAGGAGAAATCAGATCTTTATAGGGAAAG